>NW_017670733.1:228903-278136 GCF_001879085.1 Nicotiana attenuata | reverse complement strand
CCAACTGATGTAAGGCGAATCGTCAGGATACGTACGGTAGATTTGCTGTGACCGACCTTTCGTACCAAGTAGTCAAAGGGAATGTATGACTCCTTCAAACATGTCAAGTCTGGATTCTTCTTTAGACCCATCATTTTGAGAAAACCTCTACCCTTGCGGTTTTCCGGCATTAAAACCCGGAGTTCCCCACGGTATTCCATCCAGTCCTCCTATTTCCTCAAGAAAGGGTGTCATCTCAATGTCTCCGAAGCGGAACACAGACCTATCACAATCCCAGAATAAAGTGGCAGCTTCTATGATTTTGTTGTTGGGTTGAATTTCTAGGAGAGAAGGTAGATTTCCTAGATATTTCCTGACAAGAGCTTGATCACTGGAATGAAGATCTCCCCACTAGTTTAGCAATTTGGGGTGGATGTTGGTGACCATGCCGAATCTGGGGACTTCGTGCCTCATGTTTCTACAAGACAAAAGGTTAGGCCCTTACCCCCACCAGACTCGACTACTAAATATCAATAATTGGCATAAAAGCACTTTAGTTCTCCAAATAAATGCACAGAACGTCATAAGGTCCGTTTGGGTTTCAAGGAAACCAAGTGGACTTTGGACAAGGCTATTTTAAAGAGTCATTATGCGGACAACATAACTGACTGGGCTAGGTTTGACCATGATGCATGTACAATTAAACAAAGTAAGGTTTCTATGTGGTATTAGACTGGTACCCTTGAGCGGACAACTCAAGAGGGAAAGGAGCGGAACCGTCGACTACACCGTTGATCGACTNTCCATGGCCTGAGAGGCCACGGATTCCGGTGAGCTTGAGGTAGAAGACAGTAGAAGACGATAGGGTTTCAAGATATCTGAGAGAGGTTTGACGGGGGGGGGTGTTCAGAGGCGGCTGATAGAAGGGAAATAAGGGGGTTAGGGTAGTCTTTAGGATTAAAAAAGGCAAGGGCAGATAAGGGCCGTTGATCTCAGAGATCAACGGCCAGGATAAAAAGGGGTCTGGGTCGGGTAGTTTCAAACGGGTTAAAGGCTGGGTTAAAATTGGAATTGGATTGGTCCGTTTGAGGGTTTGAAATTGGGTCAATTAGGGGGATCAATTTGGGCCATAATTGAAACGAAATGGGGCCATATTTTAGATAGCCAGTTTTTCCCTTTTAATTTATAAAAATAGTAAAATGATTTTTTTGAAACAAATCGAAAGCACTATATTAATTAATAATATATAATCTTTAAATTAAAAATACTGGAATAAATTTTATAATTAAAAATGTTGTTAATTCTTAAAATAGGGTAAAATCGCAATTGTATGTAATTTAGCTTTTAAAATACCAAACAAATTTGTAGAAATGTATAAAAAATTACCCTAGCTATATTTTGGTATAAATATGAGAATAAAATAAGTTATTCACCAAAATAATAATTTTGGGAATAATTATTGGTTTTTTTACTCCTAAAATGGGCAATAAATTGATTAGAAAAAAAATACTGAACACTTGGGCATACTTATATATGCTATTTTGAAAGTATTTGCATGTAAAAATACATAGAGAAAATTTGGGTATCAACAGGCATCTTAAACGTTTTATTTCATTTTGTCTTCAGTTTTCCTTTGTTTTCGTATTTCGTTTCTTTTGTTAGGCTTACTTAGTCGTAGAGACTAGGTGCCGTCATGATAGTTCACGGAGGGAGAACTTGCGTCGTGACAAGTTGTTATCTGAGCTCTAGGTTCATAGGAGTCATGAATCACAAGCCGCTTTATTAGAGTCTTGCGGATCAGTACGGAGACATCTGTGCTTATCTACGAAAGGCTATGTAACTGTTAAGAAAATTCCACTTCATTTGATTTCCTTGTCGTGCGAGATTTTTGATATCGAAATTCTAAACTTCTGTCTTCTTTTCTCTCACAGATGGTGAGGACACGTGCTAGCGGAGGTGACCACACACCCACGCCCCCTCCAAGAGCTGTCAAAGGTCGAGGTCGGGGTAGAGGCCGAGGATGCGCACGCGGTGCAGCCAGAGCACCCGTGCGAGCTGCTACAGAGGAGCCACCAGCAGCTCCAGCCGGAGCCCAAGCGCCTGATACGCCTACTGCTACTACTACTCCAACTCTCCAGGAGACTCTTGCGCAGTTTATGAGTATGTACACCACTCTAGCTCAGGCAGGGTTGCTTCCCCTTGCTGCAACCACATCCCAGGCCAGGGGAGGAGGACAGACTCCCGCCGCCCGCACTCTTGAGCAGCGAGTGCATGTTGAGCAGGTCCCAAATATTATACCGGCATAGCCTGTAGCCCCAGTTCAGCCCGAGGAGAGCGCAATAGCTTCAGAGGAAGAGCAAAGGAGGCTTGAGAGGTTCAAGAAGTATCAGCCTTCTACATTCACTAGACTAGCATCGGATGATGCTCTGGGATTTCTAGAAGAGTTC
This sequence comes from Nicotiana attenuata, assembly GCF_001879085.1. Lineage (NCBI taxonomy): Eukaryota > Viridiplantae > Streptophyta > Magnoliopsida > Solanales > Solanaceae > Nicotiana > Nicotiana attenuata. The sequence continues at coordinate 275,710 of NW_017670733.1, read as the reverse complement.
TACCGTATCCTCCGTACCATGGGTATATCAGGATCGAGCAGGGTTTCCTTCACCACCTTCCAGCTTCGAGGAGCCGTCTATCAGTGGTGGCATACTTTTGAGTTAGACAGTCCAGATGAGGCAGCTTCCCTGACTTGGACTCAGTTTTTAGATATGTTCTTGAGAGAGTATGTTCCTCAGAGCCTCAGGGACGCATAGCGCGCGGAGTTTGAGTATTTGCGCCAGGGTTCTATGACTGTCTCGGAGTATGCTGTTCGTTTCACTAACTTGGCTAGGCATGCACTAGCTTTGGTTTCTTCAGTTCGTGAGCGAGTTTGCCGGTTTATTGAGGGGCTCATCCCCATCATCAGGTCTAGTATGGCTCGGGAGTTGGAGATGGACATTTCTTATCAGTAGGTGGTGAGCATTGCTAGGAGAGTAGAGGGTATGCATGCTTGGGACAGAGAGGAGAGGGAGGCCAAGAGATCTCGAGAGTCAGGCCATTATTCTGGTGCCCGTGCCCCACCTGCAGCTCGTCATGGTAGAGATTATGTGAGTCGCCCCGTTCACTCAGCTCTTACAGCAGCCAGTGGTATTCCAGCTCCTCCTAGACCTCAGAAGCCTTATTATGCGCCTCCAGTATCTAGTACGCCTCCTGCACGAGGTGCTTTCAGTGGCCAGTCACAGCCACCACGTCCTCCCAGAGTTTGTTTTGAGTGTGGCGACACACGCTATATGGTGAGGGATTGTCCTAGACTTAGGAGGGGTGCACCTCCACAGACTTCTCAGCCACAGAGTGCTCCACAGAGTTCTCAGGCTATGGTTACAGCACCAGTTGCTACCCCACCTGCCCCGCCAGCTAGAGGTGGAGGTCGGGGAGGCAGAGGTCGCCCTAGATAGGGAGGCCAGGCTAGATACTATGCCCTTCCTTCCCGTACTGAGGTTGTCGCCTCCAATTCTGTCATCACAGGTATTATCCTGGTTTGTCATAGAGATGCATCGGTTTTATTCAATCCAGGCTCCACTTATTCTTATGTGTCCTCTTATTTTGCCCTGCATTTGGGCGTATCTCGGGATTCCTTGAGTTCTCCTGTTTATGTTTCTACTCCCGTTAGAGATTTTCTTGTTGTGGACCACGTTTATCGGTCGTGTTTGATTGCTCTTAGTGGTTTTGAGACCAGAGCTGATTTATTATTGCTCAGCATGGTAGATTTTGATGTCATCTTGGGCATGGATTGTTTGTCGCCCCATTATGCTATTCTTGATTATCACGCGAAAATCGTGACGCTGGCTATGCTAGGTGTACCGTGAGTAGAGTGGAGGGGTACCTTATATCATACTTCCAGTAGAGTTATTTTATTCTTTAAGGCTCAGCAGATGGTTGAGAAGGGGTGTGACACTTATCTAGCTTATGTGAGAGATGTCAGTATTGATACCCCTACAGTTGATTCAGTCCCAGTAGTACGGGATTTCTCAGATGTGTTTCCAGTTGATCTTCCGGGCATGCCGCCCGATAGAGATATTGATTTTGGCATTGATCTGTTGTCGGGCACTCAGCCCATTTCTATTCCTCGGTACTGTATGGCTCCTCCTGAGTTGAAGGAGTTGAAGGAGCAGTTACAGGAATTGCTTGATAAAGGTTTTATTCGGCCAAGTGTATCACCTAGGAGTGCTCCTGTCTTGTTTGTGAAGAAGAAGGATGGTTCTATGCGTATGTGCATTGATTATCGCCAGTTGAACAAGGTTACAGTGAAGAACCGTTATCCTTTGCCTCGTATTGATGACCTGTTTGATCAGTTACAGGGTGCTCGTGTGTTTTCTAAGATTGACTTGCGTTCAGGCTATCATCAGTTGATGATTCGGGAGCCAAATATCCTAATGATTGCCTTCAAGACTCGGTATGGTCATTACGAGTTCCTTGTTATGTCATTTGGGCTGACCAATGCCCCAACAGCCTTTATGCATTTGATGCACAGTGTATTCTAGCCATATCTTGACTCATTCGTCATTGTCTTTATTGATGACATTCTGGTATACTCGGAGTCGGGAAGATCATGAGCAGCACTTGAGGACAGTGCTTCAGACTTTGAGAGAAAAGAAGTTATTGCCAAGTTCTAGAAATGTGAGTTATGGTTGGATTCCGTGGCATTCTTGGGTCACGTGGTATCGAGTGAGGGGATAAAGGTGGATCCGAAGAAAGTGGAAGCAGTGTAGAGTTGGCCTAGACCGTCATTAACTACAGAGATCCGTAGTTTTCTTGGCTTGGCGGGTTATTACCGTCAATTTGTTGAGGGATTTACATCCATTGCAGCACCTATGACCAGGCTGACCCAGATGGGTGCATCGTTCTAGTGGACGGAAGAGTGTGAGGAGAGCTTTCTGAAGCTCAAGACAGCTTTGACGACAGCTCCAGTTTTGATATCGCCTACCAGTTCGGGGTCTTATACTGTATATTGTGATGCCTCGATGATTGGCCTTGGAGCGGTATTGATGCAGGACTGTAGGGTGATTGCCTACGCGTCCAGACAGTTGAAAGTACATGAGAAGAATTATCATGTCCATGATCTCGAGTTAGCTGCTATTGTTCACGCCTTGAAGATCTGACGTCATTATTTGGAAGGGGTGCCTTGTGAGATTTATACTGATCACCGGAGTTTGCAACATCTGTTCAAGAAGAAGGACCTTAATTTGCGCCAGAGGAGGTGGTTAGAGCTGCTGAAGGACTATGATATCACCATCTTATATCACCCGAGCAAGGCCAATGTGGTGGCCGATGCTTTGAGTCGTCGGGCAGAGCGTTTGGGGAGTTTGGCTTATCTACCGACAGTGGAGAGGCCCATGGCGATGGATGTTCAGGCCTTAGCCAACCAGTTTGTGAGATTGGATCTTTTGGAGCCCAGTCGGGTCCTTGATTATGTGGTTTCTCAGTCTTCCTTGTTTGATCATATTCGGGAGCGTCAGTTTGATGACCCTCATTTGCTTGTCCTCAAGGACAAGGTTCTGCATAGTAATGCCAGAGATGTGACCATTGGTGAGGACGGGGTATCGAGGATGCAGGGACGATTTTGTGTGCCCAATGTTGATGGGCTTCGGGAGTTGATTCTAGAGGAGGCCCATTATTTGCGGTATTTCATCCATCCAGGTGCCGCGAATATGTACTAGGATTTGAGACAACACTATTGGTGGAGGCGGATGAAGAAAGATATAGTGGGGTTTGTAGCTCGGTGCCTAAATTGTCAGCAGGTAAAGTATGAACACCAGAGACCGGGTGGGTAGCTTCAGCAGATAGAGATCCGGAGTGGAAGTGGGAGTGGATCACCATGTGCCGCACCCTCTTTTTCCTCGCGGAGTCCGGGTTTCGATATTTATTGGTAACAACTCGTTTCCTTTTGGGAATTGGGTATTTGAAGAGTTGCCACCTAACGGATTAAGGTGCGTTAGGGCACCTAGAGCAATTAACTCATATTACTAGTTTGCATTACCGGAGATAAGGGTAAGGGCTCGAAATAACCTTGAGGGGAAGGTGTTAGGCACCCCTCGCGGTCCACAACTGTGGTTCCCGGCCGAACTCAGTTATGTGGATTAGTCATTTAACAGATAAGCAGTCTAAGCACACATTTGCAAATAAAGGAAGTTTAGGTAGTCTGAGCACACATATGTAAATAAAGGAAGCTACACAGTCTAAGCACACATATGTAAATAAAGGAAGGGAAGTCCTAGGTTTGTTAGCATATAGTATCACATATGTACAATACCCGGTAAGACTTCCTCAAATAGAGGGGTTACACGTGGCATTAGCGCACAGGTCATCATATCCTCTACTACCCGATTACCCTCCCCTTGGTCATAGCCTAAAGCGTTCTAGCAATCTCAAGATGGATCCTATGCGCGCACTACCCGTCCCTTTGCTTATATAGTCAAGGAGGTATTTGGGGCTTCTAGTTAAGGTGGATCTAGACTTTCCTACAGTAATTAAAAGGAGAAACTCTAGGCGACATACAAAACATATGAGACTGGACCAAAGATAGAACAATTAAAAGGCTCACATTTTACCTCCACAAATAGAGCAAGTAAATGCACGTCTCAGACAACAGTGTTTTAGACATTCAAAAAAGAGTCCTAATGACAGGATATCTAGGTGAACACAAGTCAGAACATATGCAATGCTGAGTTAAGGCAAAAGTGTTGAAGACCTATTCAGTTTGCCTACTGAATTTAGAACCTGTTAAATCTGGACCGTCACAATAAGCAAAGCAGTTTCATAGTTTATTAAACCTTGATTACCTATAGGCTTGCCTAGGCATGGATTAGCAGTAACATGTCATCTAGACATTAATAAAAGACCATAATTCTGAGTCACTAATTGACAGACAGATTTTTGTTTTTTATTGAACCTATATGCTGTCTAGGTGCTAAAAAATCATCACAAGCATTACAGAATTGATTTTCACACTTTCATCTCTAAGAGTGTGATGTCTAAGTGTTGAGATTATTTTTAAGCGTATTCCTTATAGGCAAGGTGATAACTGATTTTTTACGCGTTCAAACTTATAGGCATGGTTTTAAGCAAATGCAGTAAAAATCCTAGAAACATGGTCTCTAATGCACATAGAGCAGTTGTTGAACGTGATTATTAAGACATAATTGATAAATGACCTAAGAACCAGATTTTTAATGCAAGTAAGTGAATGCAGAATGGCAGTTTAGAACAGATAGTGTAGTGATCCTATAAACAGGTTTTCTAATGCACATGACAATCCGGTAGGCATGGATTCTAACTCATACAAATAATCATAAGAGTCCTATGAGCATGGTTTCTAATGCATCATAACAGTCCTATAAGCATGGTTTTTACTGCATATAGGCAATCATAACAGTCCTATAAGCATGGTTTCTACCCGATTCCTACAAAAGATATATAAAAGTCCCTCCCTTTTAATAATTTCCCCAATATCTGTTTACAAGAAATTATTATTACAGACCAATAGTGAATGAATTACATAAATAAATATAAACTATCTATAGGGAGCCTGAACTAGGCCCAATAGTAAACCTGGGGATTCCAGGCCTTCAGAACAGTCTCAAATGCCAAGAGTCTCATAGCCAATGGTATGTCCTGGTGTGTCAAAGGTCCCTAAGGACCTCAGGGATCCCGGGCAGTGCTCACACCAAGACCCTTTCTTAAAATAGAGAACTAGTTATGTGCAGTATGGAAGGGCTAGCCCTGTTGTGCCAGAGTTCAGAGGAATCTCAAGGATTCCTAAGCACTACACACACCAGAGGGGTATAACTTTATAGTCTAAGAGTAAAGTGAGAGTGCTTGACACAGTTTAGAAAACACTTAGTAAAACAGTGTAGAGATAACTTTCAGGAGTGAAAAGATTTTTAGGAATAGAAACAGTTTTAAGAAAACACTAAGAGTGGAAAACAGTTTTTGAAATCAATTCTGAGAAGGACAAATATTCAAACATACAATCACACAGACTTGGAAGGCCCAGAATCACAACTATTTAACAGGTAGATTTACAAAAAAGGGTCATGGGGCTGGGAACATATAGAGCTTACATCAGGGACACATGATCAGGGTACAAGGGGGAACCAAATGCACAGAATAATTAGGAGTCAGAGATTCATAGACCTAACAGGTTAGTCATGATAATGGGCATTTAAGACATAGAGGCAGAGTGTAGGAATAGTCATGTTGAAGACAGGGGTGCATTGAATAGGATTAGCCACACAATTAGGGTCAGTCAAGTACATTAAGAGACTAAGTTACTAACATAATTACACCAATTGATGGGAGTAAACAGAGACTAATGAACATGCTGCCCAAGTATCTAACAAACAAGTGAGACCTAGACATGCTGATTACATGTTTGAACAAAGAAGACAGAATTTAGGCATGCTGAATAAAGCAGTAAACAGGAAGACAAATTGAATACATAGCCAATAGGTTTATAGACATGGAACATATAGAGTTTGAGTTTCAGAATTGAACTAGGGACATACCAGTTTAAAGAAGCAAAGTGCAGAATGAAAGCAAGTATAATGCCACTGTCTAGCCTTGGCTTTCAGCCGATTAGACCAATAGTTAGCACAAGTAGCAGAGAAAAAAGAGAGAGTTTGAGTGTGTGTGTGTGTATTCTGAACTAAGTGTTCATGTGTTGAGAGGTAAAACAAGAGTGTATATATAGCACTTTAGGAGTAGAACAAATAATGTAAAAGAATCAGAAGCCAATCAATTAGGGACAGTCACAGAATTACAGAATCAAATCACATAAAGGGGTTCGGAATAGACCCCCTTAATTAGGGGTAATTGATTAACGGTAATAACAGGGGTTTAATTAAGGCAAGGAGTCCAAATCATACCAAATAAGGAATCAGTAAGAATCCTAAAATTATACGGGCAATCAATTAAGGCAGAGATGACCGATTAAAGTCATAAACAAGGAAATAAATAAAATCTATGCACACGAATCTTAATAGAGTAAAGTAATCAGCAAAACCTTCAAAAGAATACTGATTTCCGGAAAGAATTACTCAAATTCCATAAATAGAGATTAAACTAAGTAAGATCTCATAGAAAATATAGAACTTAGCCGGAAAAGCAGGTTTGAACCCTAACAAAGATTAAGTAGGGAAAAACCACAAAAATACTTGATTTAACAAGGAAAAATATTTAAGTCCAAAAGATAGAGTAAACTAACACGACTGGTATCACAAAAATACCCAAAAATTGAAGGAACCACATAGAATCAACTAGGGTTTACATATTCTTGCACAAATCAGTCACGAAGAAGAAATAATAATCAATCAAACACTTAGAAGTCAGAAAAACCTTTGAAAAACAACTTAGGATGAACCCTAGTTTAGGAAGAGTGATTAAAAATCGAAACAATCAATTAAAATAAAGATTGTCTGAGGGAAATCACTTAATAACATTCGAATCATCTCAGATCTGTAAAGATCTGAGAAGAATCGACAATATCGAGCTAGGATTTTCAAAAAAGTAGTAGAGATGAGAGAATAAGTCAAGAACCCATAGATCCGTAATAAAACAAGAAGAAGTTCTTACTCACAGACAGAAAATGGCCTGAGACAGGCTGATAAACAAAGTTTTAAACCCGAACCAGTTGGGGTTCCCTTGATATCTTCTCAAGTACTCAAGAAATCGAAGAGCCATGGCGTGTAGAAGACCAGGTCTGGTCAGAGAAGACATAGAAGCACCATAGGAGGGGTTCACGCCGGTGACGGCGTTTTAGGGTTAGGGTTAGGTTGAGAGGGAGTTTGAGAGGAGGGAGATGATGACAGCGGGTGAGGGAAAGAATGAGAAGGGTTTGGGTAGTTTAGGAGGGGTTAATTAAGGTAAGGATAATCGTGGATCGTTGGTCAAAATGATCAACGGCTACGATTGAACGGGCTAGTGGGATGGGGGTAGGCAAATAGGGCCAAAAGGGGTTTGGGCTGATTTTAAAAAGGGTTGGGCTGGTTTTAAAGAGGTCAGATCTGAAATGAAAGGGGCTATTTGTTAAATGCCCGAACAATTTATAAAAAATATTTTATATAATAATTATCTGATTATAAAAATAATTTTCATGCGTAGAAATATTTTAAAATAATTACTCAATATTTTAAAATACAATGAACCATTTTCTGGTAAAATAATACAATAATGTACACATGGGCTATAATTGCAAAGTTACTGCAATTGTAACCAAAAAGTGTAAATCTGGCTATTTGTGAAATAATTTGAACTCAATATGACTATAAATAGCAAAATTGGATCATGAAATGTTGTAAGAAAATTTGTGATGCAATTTTGAAATTATTTATATAAATAAATAGTGGAATAAATTAATTTAAAAATATAGAAATTATGAAAAAATATCAATTGATGTTAATGTATAGTTTTGAAGGTATATATGTACTTAAAAGTATTATAGGGAAAAATTGGGTATCGACACCATGGACTTCGTAGTTGGGCTCCCACAGACTTTGAAGAAGTTAGATGTCATTTGGGTGATTGTGGATCGGCTGACCAAGTCTGCACACTTCATTCCTGTGTGTAATACCTATTCTTCGGAGCGGTTGGCGAAGATTTATATCCGGGAGATTGTTCATCTGCATGGTATTCCAGTTTCCATCATATCAGACAGAGGTACTCATTTCACATCGCGGTTCTGGAGGGCCGTACAGCATAAGTTGGGCACTCGGGTGGAGTTGAGCACAACATTTCACCCCCAGACGGACGAACACTCCGAGCGCACTATTTAGATTCTTGAGGATATGCTTCGTGCGTGTGTGATGGAGTTTGGAGGTTCTTGGGATCAGTTCTTGCCACTGGCTAAGTTCGCCTACAACAACAGCTACCAGTCCAGCATGGCACCGTATGAGACCTTGTATGGTAGGCGGTGTAGGTCCCTGATGGGTTGGTTTGAGCCGGGTGAGGCTAGATTATTGGGCACAGATTTGGTTCAGGATGCCTTGGAGAAGGATAAGGTGATTCAGGATAGACTTCGCACAGCCCAGTCCAGACAGAATAGTTATGCGGACTGAAAGGTTTGTGATGTTTCCTATATGGTTGGAGAGTGGGTCTTGCTTCGGGTTTCGCCTATGAAAGGCGATATGAGGTTTGGGAAGAAAGGGAAATTGAGTCCGAGGTTTATTGGCCCTTTTGAGATATTGCGACGTGTTGCGGAGGTTGCTTATGAGCTTGCCTTACCTCCCAGCTTGGCAGGAGTTCATCTGGTATTTCATGTTTCGATGCTACGGAAGTATCACGATGATCCGTCACACGTGTTGAATTTCTATTTCAATCCAGTTGGATAAGGATCTATCTTATATTGAGGAGCCAGTGGCGATATTGGACAGGCAGGTTCGGAAGCTGAGGTCAAAGAACATTGCATCAGTGAAGGTTCACTGGCGGGGTCAGCCGGTCGAGGAGGCGACTTGGGAGACCGATCAGGATATGCGCAGCCATTACCCTCATCTTTTCACTACTTCAGATATGTCTCTATGCTCGTTCGAGGATGAACGAATGTTTTAAGAGGGGGAGGATATAACAACCCGGTCGGTCATTTTAAGAATTAACGTCCCGTTCCCCTATTGACGGCATTCCCCGTGTTTGTTTCTGCTATTGTGAGTTTTCGGGAGGGTTCGTTTTGAGTTTTGGAGTGTTTTGGGACACTTAGTCCCTAAATGAGAGCTTAAGCTTTAGAATTTGGGCCGTAGTCGGAGCAGTGTGAAGACGGCCTCGGAATGGAATTCCGTTGATTCCGTTCCTTGGGCGATTTCGGGCTTAGGGGCGAGTTCGGATTGCGTTTTGGAGGTCCGTAGCTTAATTAGGCTTGAAATGCCGAAAGTCGAATTTTTGAAGTTTCCCGTTCGATAGTGAGATTTTGATATCGGGGTCGGAATGGAATTCTGAAAATTGGAGTAGGCCCGTCGTGTTATTTGGGACTGGGAAGTGTGTGCAAAATTTCAGGTCATTCGGACGAGGTTTGGTAGACTTTTTTATCAAAAGCGGAAATTGGAAGTTTTGGAATCCTTAGGCTTGAATCCGAGGGTGTTTTGATGATTCGATGTTGTTTTGAGTGTTCAGAAGATTGGTACAAGTTTGAATAGTGGTTTATGACTTGTTCATATTTTTGATTGAGGTCCCGGGGGCCTCGAGATGATTTTAGAAGGTTCACGGAAGAATTTGGGAGATTTGGAAGCAGCTTCAGCTGCTGAAGTTCTGTCATAACCACACCTGCGGATTGGGGACCGCAGGTGCGTGATCGCATAGTCGAAGGAGTAGCCGCAGATGCGGCTAGGCACTTGGAGTTCAGAAATTGCAGGTGCGGTAAGTGAAGCGCAGGTACGGCCTAGTACATTAGGTGGTTTTTCGTAGATGCGCACCTGGGACCGCAGGTGCGGTTCCGCAGGTGCGAGGTCAAGGCCGCAGGTGAAGAAACCCTGGGCCAGAACCTATATAAGGTTCTGTCGCGATTTCAGCCTATTCTTTCACCATTTTTATTCGAGAATTTAGCTTTTTGGGAGGTTTTTGAGAGAGAATTCAAGGGAGCTTCGAGGAGGTAAGATTTTTGGAACCAAAACTAATTTATATGGTATTATTCTACTGATTTGGCAAGAAATTTATGGAAAATGAGGGTTAAATTAGGGGTTTAGGGTTTGAAATTGGAGACCTTGATTTAGGAATTTGAAGGGTTGTTTGTGGTCCGATATCAATGTATTTGGTATGCATGAACTCGTGAGAGTGTAATTCTAGTTTTGTGAATTTTATCCGATTCCGAGACGTGGGCCCGGGGGACTTTTTGTGGGAATTTCCTAATTTCGCGTGTTAGCTTCGAATTTATTAGTTGAATTATCTACTTGAAGTTATATCTACATTATGCAATTAATTTGAATAGAGTTGGGCCATTTGGAGTCGGGTACTCGTGGCAAGAACGTGATATCGAGTTGATTGAGCTGGTTCGAGTAAGTGTCTTGCCTAACCTTGTGTGGGGGAACTCCCCTTAGGATTTGGTATTGTTGATATATGAAATGCCTTCTACGTGAGGTGACAAGTGCGTACATGTGCTAATTGTTGAAAATCCTGATTTCATTAAGTAACTATAATCGTGTTTTCTCCCTCGTTGTACACTACTTGCAATTTAAACCTATTGTTAGTTTAGGGAAGCATGTCTAAGTGACTTAATTGCTTTACTTGTTCAAACTGCTATATTTGAATTCTGTGCAACATGTTAGGTTAGAAATACATGTTTTTCCTTGGTATGAAATTGGATTGAATTGAATATTCTTCGCGTTGCTGCTGTGTGTTTACTTTGGGGCTACGGGCGATATCCCGGTAGATCCCCCTTGCCTGTTTATTTGGGACTACGGATTGGTATTCCGGTAGATCCCCCTGCACATTTACATCGGAACTACGGGACAACACCCGGTAGATTCCCCCTGTACTGGACATTTACATTTAGGACTACGGATTGGTATTCCGGTAGATCCCCTGTGCACTATGGGTTGGACTACGGGACGACACCCGGGAGATCCATTGGATATTTACATTTGGGGACTACAGGACGATTTTCTTGGAGATCCCCGGTTGCTATCTCTGTGTGTAGTTACATTCTTTTCCGTGATTTTTCTCTCCGTTGCAGTTGTTTTTATCTTTATTATCCTGTGTTGCTTCTTACTGCTTTATATCTTGATATATATATATATATATGATCGGTAGGGCCCTGACCTTCCTCGTCACTACTCGACCGAGGTTAGGCTTGGCACTTACTGGTACCGCCGGGTGTACTCATGACCTTTCCTGCACATGTTTTTCGTGTGCAGATCCAGGTTCATCGGCTCAGCCATACCGTTAGCGAGGCGAGGCGATCCCTAGAGACTTTGAGGTATATCTGCCGCGTCCGCAGACCGAGGAGTCTCTCGCTATTCCCTCTATTAGCTTTAGATCTCCTATACTTTCTGTTGATTAGGCATTCTGGAGTTAGAACCTTATGTAAACTTTTCTCAGCTTGTGATTTTATGAGATTTCGGGTTTTGGGAGTTGATTTAATTTTTGAGGACATGTATTGGTTTATGCCGAGCGGCATCTTAAACGTTTTATTTCGTTTTGTCTTCAGTTTTCCTTTGTTTTCGTATTTCGTTTCTTTTCCGCAATTTGATTGGCTTACCTAGTCGTAGCGACTAGGTGCCGTCACGGCAGTTCATGGAGGGCGAACTAGGGTCGTGACAACACGCGCCGGAATGTTGCGTCCGGCGGCTCCATGAGGTGGAGCGTGGTTCAAGAGGCGGGTGTTCCTGTTCAATGCACGGGATAGTTCCTGTCACCTTTAGCCGGCCATCTGGAACATAGACAGCTGCCACCTTTTCTCTGATTGCATAGATTTTTCTCCAATACCAACTGCAGTTTCGAGGTGGTGAATAGCCAAATTAACCTTTTCTCTTTGATTAAATATGTTATTTTGACAAAACTATCTAGTCTGTATGAATAATCAGGTAATTATCCATACTACTGTTTAACCAAAAAATGGAATTTTGACTAAAGCTATAATTTAGAAGAACACGGGTTACTAATAATCGCAAGAATGTATAAAAGAAAGTAATTTGGATAGCCAGAATATAATTGAATAAAACAAGTAAACCAAAGTCTATTCAGATGATCTTTTCGTGTCCCTACAATTGTTCAGTCCTCTCCTTTTTATAGCTATTTTTGAGATATATGTCTTGCCTTTGTCATAATAAGGCCATTATGGGCAATTAATGACATTGAATGCTACGTTACATAATCATTATATTCAAGACAGATTCTATAACGTTTTTAGCATTTAAGGCTTATTAAATACTGTATTTGGACTCTTATGTGTTGTCAAATTGATTCCCTTCATTCTTCTTGATTCTTGAATTTAAATGTCTTGAATAGGTACGGGCGCTGAATCCTTTGAATGTCTGCCCGCGCCTCTTCCTTTGCCTTTGCTCGCATCCATTGCTACTCGTGTCTCTTGGCTAGTTGAAATTCTTTGACCATTTGACCAGTCTACGTGTCACGACACGTCATCTCCATACTACTTTAATATGTAAACTCAATTTTCCCAATACAGATAGTCCCCCCACTTGCCATTTATTCATCAATTGAATATTTGGGAAGTGGATTTCATTAAAACGGGAATTTTTGTCACCATTAATGCTGTGACAGAATTGACGCTTCAATTGTCACTTCCATTTAATGCGTTTCACACGTGTCACCTTCCTATTGGTTCTGCAGTTTTGCAGCAGTTTTTTAGGCTTTCTTTTCGGCTTCCCTGTTTACGAAGTGTCAGTTATCATTATTATGGTCCTTCCATCATTGCACTTTTCCCTTTGACGGTTGCTCATCAGTATAAATATAACTTCTTTCTTTGTCTTTACCTCATAAAGTTTACTGAACACTTTATTTCTCAAATCTCTGTTTGTTTCTTCCTCGTATCATCCTTTTTCATTATGTCTTCATCGAACCCTAACCCTAGAAGGCTTCCATTGTTGATACCCTCCCTAGTGCTCTTAGTAGAGAAAGAAGGGGAGGTAGGCACCGTAGTTCGGGATCTGCACGAGACTCTTTTGTTTTATCTCCTAGTTCTGGTCCTTCTTCTAGAACCAGAGGTTCCCTTTCTCAAAAATCTTCCTCTAGGGGTAAAGAACCTTCTGAACCACTACGTGAACCTTTAGTAGAAGAGATAGTCCTTACGGAATTATCTTTTTATCATGACAGGGAATCTCTTAGGAATCAGGTTTCTACTTTAGATCGTGATGATGCTTTTCCCACTCAGATTATAGAAATTTCAGCTCCTGTAGTTCGCAAAGATTGCCATTGGAGTGATGACTTTCCTATTATCATTCCTAACCCAAATCAGAGAATCACTTCTTACTTAGTGGGGTTTTCTTTTGTTTATACATACCCTTTCACCTTAGGGTTCAAACCAGCTATTGACCCAGTCATTCTTGATTTTTGTCGTTTCTTCGATGTTTGTTTGGGTCAGATTGGCCCAATCATATGGAGGGCTGTTGCCTGTTTAAGGCATTTAACCAATTCAGTTGGTGTTCCCTTTACTTTCCCTCACCTAATTCATCTTTACTCCCCTAGGCTTTTTCGCAATGGTGTTTTAACACTAGTAGCCAGGAGTAAGAGGGTCTTGGTGAGCCCTGAGGATGACAAGGACCGTGGCTGGTATGCCCGGTTTGTTGTTGCCCCCACTGCTGGTTTAGTGGGTGAAGATAACTTTCCCTTCCCTGAGAAGTGGAACTTTGCACGTAAGTCTTTTATCATGTTCGTGCCTTTTTTTCCTTCAAGTTTATCAACTTTTCTAATTTTGCTTTTCTTTTTCCTTTTTTAGCAACCATGGGAGTTGTGGAAGATGTTCCCAATTTCCGTGGCTGGGTAGACAGATTACTGAAGACCGCACCAATGGATGGGAGGTCTTGGAAGATACTTTCTAACCGTTTTGGTTGGAAAGTAAAGACTCATGGTAAGAGCTTCTTATTTTGTTTCGTCTTTCATGCATATGTTTCTCTTTATGGCTCTAATTTCAATCCATCTTTTTATCAGGATTTGCTATTCGAGGAGTTACTGCCGAGGCAGTTGTGGCCTTCCGTGCCTCTTCGGGAACCCGTATCTCCTTGGGAAGGGCTCAAGAAATAGTCTTGGGTTCTTCGTCGAAGAGAAAAGCCATTGAAGAAGAAGATTCCGAAGAAGAGGAAGATGGGGGCTCTTTGGTGACAAGGCCTCGAGCTCGAAGACGCATAATTTCTGATGACGAAGCAGAGGCGTCTCCCCGTCATTCCGTTCCTCTTACTGAGTCCATTGAAGCCCCGGTGTAATTCCTGATGATGACGTTGACCCTGGTGATACTCGTGAGTCCATTGAACAGTTTTTTATTAGCTGTTTTGATAGTGGAAGTTTAGGGCATGTTTTAGATGAAACACCCCTAGCCTGTTTTTCAACTCCCATGCCTGCAATTCCTTTGTTGCCACCCCCAGCTGTTACTGTTCCTTCCTCAACTGTTCTTACCTCGATTGTTCTTACCTTTTCTACCACTCCTCCTTTGACAATTCCACCTTTAATCGTTCATCATACTGAGGTGGGTTCTTCAAGTAGAAGTGCCGCTACTTCTGAAACAACAAGGTAAATGAGTAGTCTTTCCCCAGCCTTTGGTTTTGTTAGCAAAGGTGGTTTTGATAAGTATGTTTTCAAATTCCTGAGTGCCTGTTGACATTCCTTGTTCCATTCAAAATGATCCTGCTTCTTAAGGGCTGAGAAGAATTTAAAGCACTTCTCTGATGATTTAGAAATGAATCTTCCCAAGGCTGCAATCCTCCCTGTTAATCTTTGAACTTCTTTCTTGCTCGAAAGTATATCAGGGATTTCTTCAATGTCCTTAATCTGTGCAGGATTCACTTCAATACCACGATTAGAAACAAGAAAACCTAAGAACTTACCCGATGCAACACCAAATGCACATTTTTCGGGATTTAACTTCATATTAAATTTCCGCAAAATTTTAAAAGTTTCAGATAGATGCGATATATGATCTCCTGAATGCTGAGTTTTAACGAGCATATCATCTATATATACCTCCATATTTTTTCCCAAATGCTCTTGAAACATTTTGGTAACTAACCTCTGATACGTTGCTCCTGCATTCTTTAGACCAAAAGGCATTACTTTATAACAGTTAGTCCCCCTGTCTGTTATGAATGAAGTTTTTTCTTCATCTCCCGGATCCATTTTAATCTGATTATAACCTGAATATGCATCTAAAAAACTTAACAACTCATGCCCTGCAGTAACATCAATTAGTTGATCTATGTGGGGTAATGGAAAAGAGTCTTTAGGACAAGCTTTGTTAAGATCTGTATAGTCTACACAGACTCGCCATTTACCATTCTTTTTAGGTACCACAACAGTGTTGGCCAACCACTAGGATACTTTACCTCGCGAATAGACCCATTCTTTAACAATTTTTGTACCTCATCCTGAATCACCTGGTTTTTGAAAGTGCCCTGCTTTCTCTTCTTTTGTTTGATAGGTGGATGAGATGGATCTTCATTCAACTTATGAGTCATTACCTCCGGTGGTATACCTGTCATATCAGAATGGGACCAAGCAAAACAATCTGCGTTAGCTTTTAAAAATTCAATCAACTTACGTTCCATGTCCGGGCTGAGATTGGCTCCTATATACACTTTTCTTTCTGGCCAGTGTATAAACAAAACCACTGCCTCCAGCTCTTCTATCGTCGTTTTAATATTTTCATTTTCCTCTGGTTCTTGAATGGAATCAGGCCTTGAATCCGCATCCGTTTCCCCTTGTTCAGTCGAGGTTGATGTTAAGTTATCCTCAACTGAATTCTGTAATTGCTATTTGTCTTCACCCTTCGTATTTAAATTAGCCACGGAGTTGATGTTCTTGGATGTTTGTTGATCCCCCCTGATTTGACATATTCCCCATGGCGCCCGAAATTTAATAATTTGATGCAAGGTTGAAGGAACATCATCCATTTCGTGGATCCATGGTCTCCCAAGAATCATGTTGTAAGCTATCTCCATATCTACCACCTGGAACTTTGTATCTTTGACGACTCCTTCTGCGAATGTAGTAAGCATCACCTCCCCTTTCGTTACAACACTGGAATTGTCAAATCCTGACAAAGTATGCGCTTTTGGTACCAATTTATCTTCAGCTTGCATCTCACGTAATACTCTTATCAAAATAATGTTCACGGAACTACCTGGATCAATTAAAACTCGTTTCACGTTAGTGTCATGTACAAGTAAAGATATTACCAGTGCGTCGTTATGTGGAGTTAATAAACCCTCGGTATCTGCATCATCGAACGTAATATTTTCTTCCTCCAAGACATGTCGAGGCCCTTCCCGTGGGTAATTGTTTAGAAACCTTTTTATATGATACGACGTTGATCTCTTCACCCCCACTTATAACGTTGACAGTTCTCTTTGGAGAAGGTGGTTTTGGAGGCTCCTGCCTGTTCTTCATGTATGCTTGTTTACCTTTCTCACTGAATAACTCAGTGAGATACCCCTGTTTTAACAAATGATCAACTTCACCCTGCAAAAACCTGCAATCTGTTGTTTTATGCCCATGATCGTTATGAAATTCGCACCAATGATCAGGGTTTCATCTGTTTGGATTTGATCTCATTTCCTTGGGCCACCGTACCTTATCTCCCATGCTTCTTAAAACAGCCACGAGTTCAGAAGTGCTCACGTTGAAATTATAACCGCCAAACCTTGCCTTTAGACCTCCATCATTGTCTCATGGCTCACGTGTGCTTCGGTCACTCTCAAATCTTGATGATGAGCCCGACTCTCTATTCCTTGATCTGTGATCGTACCTCTGATTATCCTGTTTTGACCGTGAGTCTCTTCCCGCAGGTCCCATGTATGGCTCGTACCTGTTTTTACCGGACCTTTTTTCATTTTCAGCCCGTCTTGAGCTTGCCTTTTCTTCTTTTTGATGTCGTGAAATAATATCTTCTTCAATCCTCAATTTTGTGCTATAACGATTGTAAACATCATTCCATGTTGTAGCTGGGAATTCTCGAAGGTTTTCCTTGATGTGCCTCGTAGCTTCTGAGCTTTTTTCATTCAAATTGCTCGTGAATGCTATAGCTGCCCAGTTATCCGGTACATGTGGCAATGTCATTCTTTCACGCTGAAATCTGTCCACAAATTCCCTAAGCAATTTTGAGTCCCCTTGTTTGATCTTGAAAATATCTTCCACTCTTTTTTCGACTTTTTGGGCTCCCGGGTGTGCTTTGATGAAAGAATCTGCAAGCTCAGCAAAAGAATTTATAGAATTTTCGGGTAAAAGAGAATACCATGTTAGTGCACCTTTAGTGAGTGTTTCACCAAATTTTTTGACTAATACAGATTCGATCTCCTGCTTAGTCAAATCATTGCCTTTTACGCCTGTTGCGAACGCAGTCACGTGGTCTCGCGTGTCTGTTGTTCCATCGTATTTTGGCATCTCAGGCATTTTGAATTTCTTTGGGATTGGAAGGGGAGCAGCACTTGGCTTCCAAGGTTGTTGTGAATATTTATCCATATCTNGGAAAGATTTTTGAAGTTGAGAGATGGCAGATTTTTGCTGCTTCTGGTATTTTCGCATCTGCGGTTTGGGAACCGCAGATGCGGTACCGCAGATGCGGCTAAGGAAACCGCAGAAGCGGGTTTAGGGTGGTTCAGCAGCTTCCGCAGATGCGGTGGATTTTCCGCAGAAGCGGAACCGCATCTGCGAGATCAAGACCGCAAATGCGGAAATTGGAGTCCTTAATGAAAGCCGCAGAAGAGGCACATGTTCCGCAGAAGCAGGACCGCAGAAGCGAAAATCACTGGACTAAAATATGAAATTCGAGGGTTTAGTTTCAAAAGATAGAAAAATCAAATTGGAGCTCGGGAGAGGGCGATTTTGAGAGGGATTTGAAGAGGAGATCATTGGGTAACATTTCTTTAATCCTTTCTAGTTATATTCCATCAATCTATAGTTAATTTTACCATTTAAATTCGGATTGGGGATCAAAAATTGGGAAAAATTGGAAGAAACTTCTTAGACCGAATTATTGAGTTTTGAGTGGGTGTTCCGATTTGGGAGATTTTTTGCATGGTTAGACTCGTGAGAGTGCGAGGGTTCTGAAAATATAAAAATTATCCGGTTCCGAGACGTTGGCCTAAGGGGCATTTTGGTCATTTTACCTAAATTCGCGTCTTAGTTTTAAATTTAATAGTAGAATCAGTTGCTTGAGATGTTATTTACGATATGTAATTGAATTAAATAGATTTGGGCCATTTGGAGTCGGATACTCGTGGCAAAGGTGTGGTTTCGAGTTGATTTTGCAGCCGGTTTGAGGTAAGTGGCTTGTCTAACCTTGTGTGGGGGACCTTTCCCCTTTGGATATGATATTTGGTAATTGAATGACTTGTACGTGAGGTGACGAGCGCGTTATTGAGCTAATTGTTGAAAAATCCAGTTTTACTTTAAATATTTGGACTGAGTTTCTTTCTTATCCGCTTCATTTTATTTGCAATTATAGACTGTGTTAGCCAGAAAAGCATACTTAGTTGTTCTAAATTGTCTATTTGTTCAAGTTGCCTTGTTTGCACTACGTAAAGCATGTTAGGCTAGAACTACCTGTTGCCTTGTATTTTTTAGCTTCATTTCTGAATATTCTTCGTGTTGTGACTGCGTATTTACATTGGGACTACGGATGTGGGATTCCGGTAGCTCCCCCCTTGTTTGTTTACTTTGGGACTACGGGTTAGATTCCCGGTAGATCCCCCTGCACATTTACTTTGGGACTGCGGGTTAGATTCCCGATAGATCCCCCTGCACCTTGATAGTTGTACTATGGGACGGTATCCCGGGAGATCCTTCGGATATACTCATATGATGGACTACGGGACGGTATCCCGGGAGCTCCTTGGACAGTTGATGAAATGGACTATAGGACGGTATCTTGGGAGATCCTCGTTGTTGGTATTGTTATTGAGCTGTTTTACTCTGTGTTGTCTTATTCTCTGAGTGTTAATTGTTGCCTTGTATAACCTGTCTTACTTCATAGCTGTACTCATTATTTCCGTTTATTTCATGCTGTTGCAAGATTTATTATTATTATGCTTATTCTCAGTAGGGCCCTGACCTTCCTCGTCACTACCCAACCGAGGTTAGGCTTGGCACTTACTGAGTACCGCTGTGGTGTACTCATGCCCCTTCTGCACATGTTTTTCATGTGCAGATCCAGGTACTTCATCCCAGGCGTATCACTCTCGAGGCGGAGAGACCTAGCAGAGACTTCGAGGTACATCTGCCGCGTCCGCAGACCAGGAGTCTCTATCTTATTCTAGCTTTAGCAGTTAGCTTTTCCTTTCGTACTGTTGTTTTAGACATTCTGGTGTTAGAGCAGTGTATTACCTTCCGTTAGCTTGTGTTCTCGTGAGTTTCCGGATTTTGGGATGATATTGTAGACTTCCGCATTATTGGGTTGTATATGCCGAGCGGCATTAATATGCAGTTACCCTTCTAGTTTGTTTAGTTTAATTAATTATTTCCGCAAGTTATGTTATTTCCACATTGTTAGGCTTACCTAGTCGTAGGGACTAGGTGCCATCACGACATATTCTCGGAGGGCGAACTGGGGTCGTGACAAGTTAGAGTCTCGCTGATCAGTACAGAGACGTCTGTACTTATCTACGAGAGGCTATGTAACTGTTGGGAAAATTTTCACCTCATTTGATTTCCTTGTCGTGCGATATTTTGACATCACAAATTCTAAACTTCTGTCTTCTATTCTCTCACAGATGGTAAGGACACGCGCTACTCGGGATGATCAAGCACCCGCGCCCCTTACTGCAGCCGTTAGAGGCCGGGGCCGGGGTAGAGGTCGAGGACGCGCACGTGGTGCAGCCAGAGCACCTGCGCGAGCTACCGCCGAGGCACCACCAGTAGATCCAGCCGGAGCCCAGGCATCTGGCACCCTACTACTGCCACTACTACTCCAGCTCTTCAGGAGGCTTTGGCTCAGTTCATGAGTATGTACACCACCTTGGCTCAGGCAGGGTTGCTTCCCCTTGCTGCAGCCACATCCCAGGCCGGGGGAGGAGCACAGACTCCCGCCGTCCGCACTTCTGAGCAGCGAGTGCATGTTGAGCAGGTCCCCGAGATTATTCCTGCACCGCCTGCAGTGCCAGTTCAGCCCGAGGACGAGCAGCGGAGACTTGAGAGGTTCAAAAAGTATGACCCCCCAGTATTCAGTGGATTAGCATCAGACGATGCCTTGGGATTTCTAGAGGAGTGTCACCGTATTCTTTACACTATGGGCATAGTAGAGTCTAGCGGGGTTTCCTTCACTGCCTTCCAGCTTCGGGGAGCCGCCTATGATTGGTGGCACACTTATGAGATAGACAGCCTAGTGGAGGCTGCCACACTGACCTGGACCCAGTTCTCAGATATGTTCATGAGTGAGTTTGTTCCCCAGAGTCTCAGGGATGCATGGCGCGCAGAGTTTGAGCATTTGCGCCAAGGTGCTATGACCGTTTCAGAGTATGCTATCCGTTATACCAGGTTGGCCAGGCATGCACCGGCCTTGGTTGCTACAGTTCGTGAGAGAGTTCGCAGGTTCATTGAGGGTCTTATCCCACCCATCAGATCTAGCATGGCTCGAGAGTTGGAGATGGACATTCCTTATCAGCAGTTAGTGAGCATTGCTAGGAGGATTGAGGGTATGCTCGCCAGGGAGCAAGGGGAGAGGGAGGCCAAGAGGTCTCGAGAGTCGGGTCACTACTCTGGTGCTCGTACCCCATCAGCAGGTCGTTATGGCAGAGGTTATGCGGGTCACCCTGTTCATTCAGCTCTTCCAGCAGCCGGTAGTACTCCAGCTCCACCTACACCTCAGGAGCCTTATTATGCACCTTCAGTTTCTAGCGCGCCTCCTGCGCAGGGTGCTTCCAGAGGTCAGTCCAGCAGACCTGGCCCTAGTCAGTCACAGCCACCGCATCCTCCCAGAGCTTGTTTTGAGTATGGTGATACACGCCACATGGTTAGGGACTGCCGCAGACTTGGTAGGGGTGCATCTTCACAGACTGCTCAGCCACAGCGTGCTCCTTAAGTTCTCAGGCCATGGTCACAGCTCCAGCTACTACCCCACCTGCCCAGCTGGCTAGGGGCGGAGGTCGGGGAGATAGAGGTCGCCCTCGGGAGAGGGGCCGGGCCAGATATTATTGTATTCCTACTCGTACTGAGGTTGTTTCCTCCGACTCCGTCATTACAGGTATTATATTGGTTTGTCACAGAGAGGCATCGGTTCTATTCGATCCGGGCTCTACTTATTCTTATGTGTCTTCTTACTTTGCTCCTCATTTGGGTGTGCCTCGGGATTCTTTGAGTGCCCCCGTTTATGTTTCTACTCCTGTGGGGGATTCTCTTGTTGTGGACCGTGTTTATCGGTCATGTTTGGTTACTATTCATGGTTTTGAGACCAGAGCGGACTTATTATTACTCGGTATGGTAGATTTTGACATTATTTTAGGCATGGACTGGTTGTCGCCCCATTTTGCTATTCTTGATTGTCACGCCAAGACCGTGACGCTGGCTATGCCAGGTATTCCGCGTGTTGAGTGGAGTGGTACTTTAGATCACACTCCCAGTAGAGTTATCTCTTTTCTTAAAGCTCAGCGTATGGTTGAGAAGGGGTGTGCCGCGTATTTAGCTTATGTGAGAGATGTTAGTGTTGATACCCCTTCTGTTGATTTTGTTCCAGTGGTACGGGATTATCCCGATGTGTTTCCAGCTGACCTTCCGGGCATGCCGCCCGATAGAGACATTGATTTTGGCATTGATCTGTTGCTGGGCACTCAGCCCATTTCCATTCCTCTGTATCGTATGGCTCCTCCTGAGTTGAAGGAGTTGAAGGATCAGTTGCAGGAATTGCTTGGTAAGGGTTTTATTCGACCCAGTGTTTCACCGTGGGGTGCTCCTGTCTTGTTTGTGAAGAAAAAGGATGGTTCTATGCGCATGTGTATTGATTACCGCCAGTTGAACAAGGTTACAGTGAAGAACCGTTATCCTTTGCCTCGCATTGATGATCTGTTTGACCAGCTTCAGGGTGCACAGGTGTTTTCTATGATTGACTTGCGCTCAGGTTACCATCAGTTGAAGATTCGGGAGTCAGATATCCCGAAGACTGCCTTTAGGACTCGGTATGGTCATTACGAGTTCCTTGTTATGTCATTTGGGCTGACCAATGCCCCAGCAGCTTTCATGCATTTGATGCACAGTGTGTTCAGGTCATATCTCGTCTCGTTTGTCATTGTTTTTATTGATGATATTCTGGTGTATTCCCGGAGTCGGGAAGATCATGAGCACCATCTGAGGACCGTGCTACAGACCTTAAGGGAGAAGAAGTTATATGCAAAGTTCTCAAAATGTGAGTTTTGGCTGAGTTCTGTGGCATTCTTAGGCCATGTGATTTCTAGTGAGGGTATTCGGGTGGATCCGAGGAAGGTAGAGGCCGTTCAGAGTTGGCCCAGGCCGTCCTCAGCTACAGAGATTCGCAGTTTCCTTGGTTTGGCGGGCTACTACTGTCGCTTCGTGGAGGGATTTTCATCGATTGCTGCCCCTATGACTAGATTGACCCAGAAGGGTTCCCTATTTCAGTGGACAGAGAAGTGTTAGGCGAGCTTTCAGAAGCTCAAAACAGCTTTGACTACAGCCCCAATCTTGATGTTGGCTACCGGTTCGGGGTCTTATACTGTCTATTGTGACGCCTCGAGAGTTGGCCTTGGAGCGGTGTTGATGCAGGATGGTAGGGTGATTGCCTACGCGTCCAGACAGTTGAAGATACATGAAAAGAATTACCCTGTCCACGACCTTGAGTTAGCTGCCATTGTTCATGCCTTGAAGATCTGGCGTCATTATTTGTATGGTGTGCCTTGTGAGATCTATACTGATCATCGGAGTTTGCAGCACTTGCTCAAGCAAAAGGATCTTAATTTGTGTCAGAGGAGGTGGTTAGATCGCTGAAGGATTATGACATCACTATCCTGTATCACCCGGGCAAGGCCAATGTGGTGGCGGATGCCTTGAGTCGCCGGGCGGAGAGTTTGGGGAGTTTGGCATATTTACCAGCTTCAGAGAGGCCTATGGCGATGGATGTTCAGGCCTTAGCCAGCCAGTTTGTGAGATTGGATCTTTCAGAGCCCAGTCGGGTTCTAGCTTGTGTGGTTTCCCGGTCTTCCTTATTTGATCGTATCAGGGAGCAGCAGTATGAGGACCCTCATTTACTTGTCCTTAAGGACAAGGTTCAGCGTGGAGATGCCAGGGATGTGACCATTGGAGATGACGGGGTATTGAGGATTTAGGGCCGGATTTGTGTGCCCAATGTTGATGGGCTTCGAGAGTTGATTCTAGCAGAGGCCCATAGTTCGCGGTATTCCATCCATCCGGGTGCCGCGAAGATGTATCAGGACTTGAGGCAGCACTACTGGTGGAGGCGGATGAAGAAAGATATAGTTGGGTATGTGTCTAGATGCCTCAACTGCCAGCAGGTGAAGTATGAGCACCAGCGACCGGGTGGGTTGCTCCAGCAGATAGAGATTCCGGAGTGGAAATGGGAGCGCATCACCATGGACTTTGTATCGGGACTCCCACGGACCTTGAAGAAGTTTGATGCCATTTGGGTTATTGTGGATCGGCTGACCAAGTCCGCTCATTTCATTCCTGTGTGTACCACTTATTCATCGGAGCGGTTGGCGGAGATTTATATCCGGGAGATCGTCCGTCTGCATGGTATTCCAGTTTCTATTATTTCAGACAGAGGTACTCAGTTTACATCGCGGTTCTGGAGAGCCGTGCAGCAGGAGTTAGGTACTCGGGTGGAGTTGAGCACAACATTTCACCCCCAGACGGACGGACAGTCCGAGCGCACTATTCAGATTCTTGAGGATATGCTCCGTGCGTGTGTGATTGAGTTTGGAGGGTCTTGGGATCAGTTCTTGCCATTGGCGGAGTTTGC
This sequence comes from Nicotiana attenuata, assembly GCF_001879085.1. Lineage (NCBI taxonomy): Eukaryota > Viridiplantae > Streptophyta > Magnoliopsida > Solanales > Solanaceae > Nicotiana > Nicotiana attenuata. The sequence goes on along the minus strand of NW_017670733.1, from coordinate 251,663 downwards.
TTACAACAACAGTTATCAGTCCAGCATTCAGATGGCGCCGTATGAGGCTTTATATGGTAGGAGGTGTAGATCTCCGGTGGGTTGGTTTGAGCCGGGTGAGGCCAGGCTATTGGGCACAGAGTTGGTTCAGGACGCATTGGAGAAGGATAAGATGATTCAGGATAGACTCCGTACAGCCCAGTCCAGACAGAAGAGCTACGCGGACAGGAAAGTTCGTGATGTTTTGTATATGGTTGGTGAGCGGGTTCTGCCCGGGTTTCGCCTATGAAAGGCGTCATGAGGTTTGGGAAGAAAGGGAAGTTGAGTCCGAGGTTTATTGGCCCTTTTGAGATTTTGAGGCGAGTTGGGGAGGTTGCCTATGAGCTTGCCTTACCTCCCAGTTTGGCTGGGGTTCATCCGGTATTTCATGTTTCGATGCTCCGGAGGTATCACAGTGACCCATCGCACGTGTTGGATTTCAGTTCAGTCCAGTTGGACAAGGATCTATCCTATGTTGAGGAGCCAGTGGCTATATTGGACAGGCAGATCAGAAAGTTGAGGTCAAAGAACATTGCTTCAGTAAAGGTTCAGTGGCGGGGTCAGCCGGCCGAGGAGGCGACCTGGGAGACCGAGCAGGATATGCGCAGCAGTTACCCTCATCTTTTCACTACTTCAGGTATGTCTTTATGCTCGTTTGAGGACGAACGATGTTTAAGTGTAGAAGGATGTGACGACCCGGCCGGTCGTCAACGCCCCGATCCCCTATTAACTGCTTTCCCCAAGTTTATTTCTGCTATTTTGATTTGCCGGGACGTTCGGTTTTGAGTTTCGAAGAGTTCTGGGACACTTAGTCCCTAAATGAGAGCTTAAGTGTTGGAAAGTTGCCCGTAGTCGGAACAGTGTGAAGACGGCCTCGGAATTGAAATTTGATGGTTCCGTTAGCTCCGTTAGGTGATTTCGGGGTTGGGAGCGTGTTCGGAATGTGTTTTGGAGGTCCGTAGCTGATTTAGGCTTGAAATGCCGAAGTTTGAATTTTTGAAATTTCCGGTCCGATAGTGAGATTTTGATCCGAGGGTCGGAATGGAATTCCGGAAGTTGCAGTAGCTCCGTCATGTCATTTGGGATGTGTGTGCAAAATTTCAGGTCATTCGGACGTGTTTTGGTTAGGTTTTTGATCGAAATCGTGTTTTGTTAGAATTTGAAGTACTTACGCTTAAATCATAGGTCAATTCGAGTTTCCGACGTTGTTTTAGGCAGTTTAAGGGTTGGTACAAGTTTCAATGAGGTATTAGGTGTTATTGGTGCTTTTGGTTGAGATCCTGAGGGCCTCGGGATGATTTCGGGTGGTTGACGGAAAGATTTTTGAAGTTGAGAGATGGCAGATTTTTGCTGCTTCTGGTATTTTCGCATCTGCGGTTTGGGAACCGCAGATGCCGCTACGGAAACCGCAGAAGCGGGTTTAGGGTGGTTCAGCAGCTTCCGCAGATGTGGTGGATTTTTCGCAGAAGCGGAACCGCATCTGCGAGATCAAGACCGCAGATGCGGAAATTGGAGTCCTTAATGAAAGCCACAGAAGCGGCACATGTTCCGCAGAAGCGGGACCGCAGATGCGGTCCCTTGACCACAGAAGCGGAAATCACTGGACTGAAATATGATATTCGAGGGTTTAGTTTCAAAAGTTAGAAAAATCAAATTGGAGCTCGGGAGAGGGCGATTTTGAGAGGGATTTGAAGAGGAGATCATTGGGTAACGTTTCTTTAATCCTTTCTAGTTATATTCCATCAATCTATAGTTAATTTTATCATTTAAATTCGGATTGGGGATCAAAATTGGGAAAAATTGGAAGAAACTTCTTAGACCAAACTATTGAGTTTTGAGTGGGTGTTTGACCTCCGATTTGGGAGATTTTTTGTATGGTTAGACTCGTGAGAGTGCGAGGGTTCTGAAAATATGAAAATTATCCGGTTCCGAGACGTTGGCTTGAGGGGCATTTTGGTCATTTTACCAAAATTCGCGTCTTAGTTTTTAATTTAATAGTAGAATCAGTTGCTTGAGATGTTATTTACGATATGTAATTGAATTGAATAGATTTGGGCCATTTGGAGTCGGATACTCGTGGCAAAGGTGTGGTTTCGAGTTGATTTTGGAGCCGGTTTGAGGTAAGTGGCTTGTCTAACCTTGTGTGGGGGACCTTACCCCTTAGGATATGATATTTGGTAATTGAATGCCTTGTACGTGAGGTGACGAGCGCGTACTTGAGCTAATTGTTAAAAAATCCGATTTTACTTTAAATATTTAGACTGAGTTTCTTTCTTATCCGCTTTATTATATTTGCAATTATAGACTGTGTTAGCCAGAAAAGCATGCTTAGTTGTTCTAAATTGTCTATTTGTTCAAGTTGCCTTGTTTGCACTACGTGAAGCATGTTAGGCTAGAACTACCTGCTGCCTTGTATTTTTGAGCTTCATTTCTGAATATTCTTCGTGTTGTGACTGCGTATTTACATTGGGACTACGGATGTGGGATTCCGGTAGCTCCCCCCTTGTTTGTTTACTTTGGGACTACGGGTTAGATTTCCGGTAGATCCCCTTGCACATTTACTTTGGGACTGCGGGTTAGATTCCCGAGAGATCCCCCTGCACCTTGATAGTTGGACTACGGGACGGTGTCCCGGGAGCTCCTTGGACAGTTGATAAAATGGACTACAGGACGGTATCCTGGGAGATCCTTGTTATTGGTATTGGTATTGAGTTGTTTTACTCTGTGTTGTCTTATTCTTTGAGTGTTAATTGTTGCCTTGTAGAACCTATCTTACTTCATAGCTGTACTCATTACTTCCGTTTATTTCATGCTGTTGCAAGATTTATTATTATTATGCTTATTCTCAGTAGGGCCCTGACCTTCCTCGTCACTACCCAACCGAGGTTAGGCTTGTCACTTACTGAGTACCGCTGTGGTGTACTCATGCCCCTTCTGCACATGTTTTTCATGTGCAGATCCAGGTACTTCATCCCAGGCGTATCACTCTCGAGGCGGAGAGACCTAGCAGAGACTTCGAGGTACATCTGCCGCGTCCGCAGACCAGGAATCTCTATCTTATTTTAGCTTTAGCAGTTAGACATTCTGGTGTTAGAGTAGTGTATTACCTTCCGTTAGCTTGTGTTCCCGTGAGTTTCCGAGTTTTGGGATGATATTGTAGACTTCCGCATTATTGGGTTGTATATGCCGAGCGGCATTTATATGCAGTTACCCTTCTAGTTTGTTTAGTTTAATTAATTGTTTCCGCAAGTTATGTTATTTCCGCATTGTTAGGCTTACCTAGCCGTAGGGACTAGGTGCCATCACGACATGTTCTCGGAGGCCGAACTGGGGTCGTGACAAGGGCGGTGGTCTGCTACGTCCTAGGATGCAATCCTCCGCAACCAGTAATGGATGGATACTTTCGGAGGATATGGAGAAAATTAGGTATTGATAAGGTTACACAAATTAGTCGAGGTGTGTTCATTGTACATTTTCATAATATGGAGTATAGGAACAGAGTGGTAGAAGAGGGAGTCCAAATGTTCGACAGAAAGCCATTCATAGTACAGCCATGGAAACCCGATATGGACTTCTCTAAGACTCAAATGTAGAAGATACCCCTGTGAGTTAGACTCCCGCGATTGGACATCAAATACTGGGGCAAGTCTGCTCTGAATAAAATAGCAGGGCTAGTAGGGCAACCTCTCAAAGTAGATAGTACAACTACACAAAGGGAAAGACTAACATATGCTAGAGTATTGATGGATATTGCATTGAACCAAACATATGCACCATTAATAATATTTGAAAATGAATATGGCAAAGTGGTGGAGCAAACTGTAACATATGAGTGGAAGCTTGTGTTATGTGATAAATGTGATAATGTAACGACCTGGCTGGTCGTTTCATGAGTTATAGTCCCATTTTCCCCATTTGTGTTTCCTTCTGTGTTCTTCAGTTGTATTTTATCGTATCGCGTTAGTTGGCTCGGGTTCGGAGTGGTTTTGGAGTAAATTGAGACACTTAGTCTCTTTTGAGAAGGCTTAAGTTGGAAAAGTTGACCAGATGTTGACTTATGAGTAAACGACCTCGGAATGGAATTCCGGCAGTTGGAATAGGTTCGTTGTGTTATTTGTGTGCAAAATTTCAGGTCTTATGGACGTGATTTGATAGGTTTCGGCATCGTTTGCGTAATTTGGAAATTTAGAAGTTCTTAGGCTTGAATCCGAGTGTAATTTGGTATTTAGATGTTGTTTAGAGTGATCTAAAGGTTCGACTAAGTTCGAATGATGTTGTGGGATGTGTTGGTACGTTTGATCGAGGTTCCGAGGGCCTCGGGTGAGTTTCGGGTGGTTATCAGATCATTATTTGGCTTTGGAAGTTAGAAATATCTAATATCTGGAGTTGGAAAATTTCAGGTCTCGGATCTTGGAAGTGCGTTCACAGAGGAAATTTTGTGGACCGTGAGGTACTATGCGGCCGCGACAGGATTTCGCGGACCGTGGTGAGGTTGTGCGGCCGCAGTGAATTTTATGCGGACCGGGGTAGTTGATATCTCAGGACCCACGGCCGCGGTAGAATTTCGCGGGCTGCGGTGGAGAGCGTACGGCCGTGGTGAGAAATATGCGGACCGCGGAATAGAAGTTTAGAGGGCACTATATAAGCGAGGTCTAGGGTTTTATTTCACATTTTGGACTTTGGGAGCTCAGTTTGAGGCAAATATTTGGGAGTTTTTCAAGGAAATCATTAGGGTAAGTAATTCTTACTCGAAATTGGTTAATAATCATGAACATATCATTGATTTCATCATTTGATTAGTAATTTAGGATGGAATCTGGGGAAGATTTTTGGAGTTTCATAAAATGAACTTTTGGGGTTTGAAAGCCGATTCGAAGTCGGAATTGAGTGAAACTAGTATGGATAGTATCGTAATCGAGTGGGTTGTTGGATTTTGTGACTTTGGTCAAATTCTGAGACGTAGGCCCGGGGCCCGACTTTTCAGTTGACCTTTTGACTTTTAGCCTAAAGCTTAGCATTTTCTTATGGGATTGATTACTTTAGCTCGTGTTGAATGTATCGAATTGTTTATGGCTAGATTTGGAGCATCTGGAGGTTGATTTGAGGGGAAAAGGCATCACGGAGTAGGATTTGTCTTGGTTGAGGTAAGTAATGGTCAAACATGGTTCTGATGGTTCAAAACCCCGAACTATGTGTTATGTTGTTAGTACTAAGGTGACGCAAATGCCTAGTGACAGGCGTGTGGGCGTGCACAGCTAAAATTGTTGCCCGGTTCATTCAATGGCACTGTGTAGTGACTCTTTCTTGCTGATATCCGTATTTCTATTATGTAACTAAGTAAATGAGTTGTAAATCATGCTAATTATCATGTTAGGGCTTCACGCCGACATTTCTGAGACCCAAGTGGTCGTTTCTTGTTGTCATCTCATTTGTTTCCTCGATATTCTGTAATCAGTCTTATTCATGTATATCATATCGTGTCTCAGTCTCAATTGTTATTATTTTGGCACATCATATCATTATTTCGGGCTAGTTTTATGGCATTGTGAGCCCGTTTGTGTGAGACTGGAGAGTGATGACTGAGTGAGGCAGAGAGTTGATAATGAGTGACAGTTATGGGATCGGGCTGCATGCCGCATCGGTTATGTTAATGATTATGATAGCGCTTAGGCTGTAGGAGCCCCTCCGGAGTCTGTAACACACCCCAGTGAGCGCGATTGATTATATCCAGGGATGGATCTTCCCTTGGTATTGAGATGGATCTTCTCTATGAGGTTGGATTGGCATGTTTTTCCTCGGCACTAGAGGCTGATAGCCAGTGATGTATATAATTCGGGATGGATCTTCCCAGGGCCATGTGAGCCATATACAGTGCCGAGTGGTTGTGAGGTTATTATCATTATCTGGAGATGGATCTTCTCCATAGGGCTGGATCGCCCTTCCTCAGTACTGAGTGACTGCTATCAGAGATGTATATATTCCTGGATGGATCTTTCCTGGGCCGTATGAGCCATATACAGTACTGAGTGGACGAGCATTTGGAATTGTGTGTACATGAGGCACTCAGCATGGTGCATTACATACAGCATGTGCATTGGCATGTAGATGTAGCAGAGTTATATTTCTTTACCATGTTCGTATCTGCTCTGTTTCATTGTTTTGAGTTATCTATTTAACTGAAAGCATGCCTACGTTTCTGTAAGTTATTTCTATTATCCCTGATGAGGTTGATTTCGTCACTACCTTTCAGTCCATAGTTTGGACTTGTTACTTACTGAGTTGGTTTACTCACGTTACACCCTGCACCTTGTGTGTAGATCAAGGTACTTTTGGTCCCGGTGGCAGTCATTAACCAAGGTTGCAGGCTTTGGAGATCGTTGAGTTATTTGCAGGGCGTTCGCAAGCTTTGACCCTCCTCCTCTATTCCAGATGTGTTTCAGTTGTATTTAGTAAACATTGTAGTAGACTATGCTATTTTCTCTAGACGCTCATATACTCCGTGACACCTGGTTTTAGACTGGTTGGATCATATTATGAATGGTGCTTTATGTTTTAAACAGTTTATTTTTATACAATAAAAGTTTTCCGCAAATGTTTCCAATTTTAGTATTGTGGTTTGGATTATGTTGAGTTGAGGCTGGCCTAGTTCCACGATTGGCACCATCTTGACGAGTTGAGTTTTTGGTCGTGACAAGTTGGTATTAGAGCCTAGCTTACATAGGTCTCACGAGTCATGAGCGGGTTCAGTAGAGTCTTGCAGATCGGTACGGAGACGTTTGTACTTATCTTCGAGAGGCTGCAGAACCTTTAAGAAAACTTCACATTCTTGAATTCTTGTCGTGCGAATCTGTTGATATTGGCAACTAGACTTCTGGTATTCTATTCTCTCATAGATAGTGAGGACACGTACTACCGGTAAGGACGGACAGCCGCCAGTACCACCAGTTGGAGCCGCAAGAGGCCGAGGTTGCGACAGAAGTCGTGGCAGAGGTAGAGGTGCAGCTCGCACCGCAGCTAGGGCAGCACCAGCAGATCCACCAGCTGCCCCAGTTCAGGATCAGGTTACGGGGGTAGATGCCCCAGCAGGACCAGCTCAGGCACCAGCTCAGGCACCAGCTGTGCCTATGGTTATTCCAAGTCTTCAGGAGACCTTAGCTCAGATTTTGACCGTGTGCACCAGTCTTGCTCAGGCGGTCGCTGCTTTTACTACAACGGCTACTTACCAGGCCGGGAGAGGCACTCGAACTCCCGCCGCCCGCACACACGAGTAGGTTGTTCAGGGACTTCAGACACCAGGAGCACCACCAGTCCAGCCGGTTGCAGCTGCTCAGAACTATGTGGTTCTAGTTATGCCTGATGACGAGCAACGTAGATTAGAGAGATTTGGTAGACTGCAGCCCCTGACTTTCAGTGGTGCAGTTGGCGAGGATGCCCAGGGTTTCTTTGATAAGTGTCAGAGGATTCTCCGTACAGCGGGTATTCTAGAGACCAGTGGGGTCTCGTTCACTACCTTTCAGTTCTTGGAAGCTGCCTTTACTTGGTGGGAAGCTTATGAGAGGTGTAGGCCTGTTGGTGCAACACCCCTTACCTGGCAGCAGTTTTCCCTTCTCTTCCTGGAGAAGTATGTGCTGCAGTCCCGCAGAGAGGAGCTGCGTAGACAATTCGAGCAGTTGCGTCAGGACGATATGACTGTGATGCAGCATGAGATGAGGTTCTCTGAGTTAGCCCGTCATGCTGTTTGGTTGGTTTCTACAAACAAGGAGAGGATCAGGAGGTTCGTGGACGGCCTCGCATATCAAGTATGGATTCTTTTGACTAGAGAGAGGGTGTTTGGAACTTCTTTTGAGGAGTTGGTTGACATTGCTCGAGAGATAGAGTCGGTTCGCCATCAGAAGCGAGTTGAGAGGAAGGACAAGAGGCCTCGGGGAGCTGCTAGTTTTGGTGGTGTTCTTTTTGGAGGTCAGTTCCAGTCCGGCAGAGGTCGTCCATTCAGACATGCTCAGTCAGCTCGTCCAGGTCACCGTGGTGGATAAGCTTGCCAGGGTTCTCACATTTCATATCAGGGCCACTCGTCTCTTAGTGCCCATTCCAGCTCAGAGTTCGACTCATGCACCCTCAGTTCTGGGATCATCAGTGCCTGGTTCTTCTAGTGGGTATCCCGATGCTCGGGGCTCCCTTCAGTCCCCACCGCCATTTGCCGGGAGAGGTTATTTTGAGTGTGGAGATTTGGGTCATATCAAGAGATTCTATCCTCGCCTTATGGGAGGTCCATCATAGCAGAGGAGTCAGCCTTCGATTTCAGCACCAGTTACTTCCCCACTCGCCCAGCTAGCTCGAGGTGGAGGTCAGTCAGCTAAGGGTCGCCCTAGAGGGGGAGGCCGGTTAGGCACGTTTCTATGCACTCCCTGCCAGACCCAATGCTATTGCTTTAGATGCTGTGATCACAAGTATTATCTCAGTTTGCCACCGGGATGCCTCTGTATTATTTGATCCTAGTTCCACTTTTTCATATGTGTCATTTTATTTTGCTCGTTATTGGGATACGCCCCGCGAGTCTCTTGTTTCATCTGTTCTTGTATCCAGTCTTGTGGGCGATATTATTGTTGTAGATCGCGTATATCGATCTTGTGTGGTGGCTATTGGCGGTTTGGAGACCCGAGTAGACCTTTTGTTGCTTAGTATGGTTGACTTTGATGTGATATTGGGCATGGATTGGTTGTCTCCGTGCCATGCTATTCTGGACTGTCACGCCAAGACGGTGATGTTGGCTATGCCGGGAGTGCCATGGACTGAGTGGCGAGGTTCATCGGATTATGTTCCCAGTAGAGCGATTTCATGCTTGAAGGCCCAGCAGATGGTTGAGAAGGGTTGTCTTTCTTATTTTGCCTTTGTAAGGGATGTCAGTGCAAAGAACCCTAGTATTCATTCGGTTCCGGTGGTGAGAGATTTCCCGGATGTATTTCCTGTAGAACTGTCGGGCATGCCGCCGAATAGGGATATCGACTTCTGTATTGATTTGGTGCCGGGCACTCATCCCATTTCTATTCTACCGTATCGTATGGCACCGGCGAAGTTAAAGGAATTGAAGGAGCAACTTCAAGAACTCCTTGATATGGGGTTTATTTGGCCTAATGTGTCACCTTGGGGTGCGCCTGTTCTATTTATACAGAAGAAGGATGGGACTATGAGAATGTGCATCGATTACAAGCAGTTGAACAAGGTCACAATCAAGAACAAGTATCATTTGCCTCTTATTGATGATTTATTTGACCAGCTCCAGGGAGCGAGGGTGTTCTCCAAGATTGATCTCAGGTCAGGTATCACCGGTTGAAGATTAGGACTGGGACATTGTTACGACAGCTTTCAGGACCCGATATGGTCATTATGAGTTCCTTGCGATGTCTTTTGGGCTGACCAATGCCCCAACAATGTTCATGCATTTGATGAACAGTGTGTTTAGGCCTTATCTTGACTCGTTTGTTATTGTATCCATTGATGATATTATCGTGCACTCGCGTAGCCAGGAGGAGCATGCTGAGCATTTGAGAGTGGTATTGCAGCGGTTGAGGGGGGAGAAGCTTTATGCAAAGTTCTCCAAGTGTGAGTTCTGGCTTAGTTCAGTGGAGTTCTTGAGGCACGTGGTGTCCAATGAGGGTATTCAGGTAGATCCGAAGAAGATAGAGGCAGTCCAGAGTTGTCCCAAACCGTCCTCAGCCACAGAGATTCGTAGCTTTCTTGGTTTGGCGGGTTATTATTGACAGTTCGTGCAGGGTTTCTCTTCTATTGCATCGCCCTTGACCAAATTGACCTAAAAGGGTGCTCCTTTCAGGTGGTCGGATGAGTGTGAGGTGAGCTTTCAGAAGCTCAAGACTGCCTTTACTATAGCTCCGGTGTTAGTTTTGCTATCAACTTCAAGCTCTTATACGGTATATTGTGATGCTTCTCGGGTAGGCATCGAGTGTGTGTTGATGCAGGAGCGTAAAGTGATTGCTTATGCTTCTCGTCAGTTGAATCCCCATGAGAAGAACTACCCTGTTCATGATTTGGAGTTGGCTGCCATTGTTCATGCGTTAAAGATTTGGAGGCATTATCTCTATGGAGTGTCTTGTGAATTGTTTACTGATCATCATAGCCTCCAACACTTGTTTAAACAAAAGGATCTCAATTTAAGGCAGCGGAGATGGTTGGAGCTGCTTAAGGACTATGATATTACTATTCTGTATCATCCGGTGGAAGCCAATGTAGTGGCCGATCCTTGAGTAGAAAGGCAGTGAGTATGGGCAGTCTGGCATTTATTCTTGTTGGTGAGAGACCTCTTGTAGTTGATGTTGAGGCTTTGGCCAATCAGTTCGTGAGATTGGATATTTTGGAGCCCAGTCGGGTGTTAGCTTGTGTGGTTTCTCGGTCTTCCTTGTTTGATCGTACCAGAGAGCGCCAGCATGATAATCCTCATTTGCTTGTCCTCAAGGATAAGGTTCTGCATGATGATGCCAGAGATGTGACTATTGGTGATGACGGAGGATTGAGGATGCAGGGCCGGCTATGTGCGCCCAATGTAGATGGGCTTCGGGAGTTGATTCTAGAGGAGGCCCACAGCTCGCAGTATTCTATCCATCCGGGTGCCGCGAAGATGTATTAGGATTTGAGACAGCATTAGTGGCGGAGAAGAATGAAGAAGCATATAGTGGGATTTGTGGCTCGGTGTCTCAACTCTCAGCAGGTGAAATATGAGAATCAGAGACCAGGTGGCTTGCTTCAGCAGATAGACATTCCAGTGGAAGTGGGAGCGGATCACCATGGATTTCGTAGTTGGGCTTCCACAGACTTTAAGGAAGTTCGATTCTATTTGGGTGATAGTGGATCGGCTGACCAAGTCCACGTACTTCATTCCTGTGTGTACTACCTATTCTTCAAACCGGTTGGCAGAGATTTTTATCGGAGGGATTATTCGCCTTCATGGGGTGCCAGTTTTCATCATTTCAGATAGATGACATAGTTTACATCGCAGTTCTGGAGGGCCGTCAGCGAGAGTTAGGCACTCAGGTGGAGTTGAGCACATCATTACATCCATAGATGGACGGGCAGTCCGAGCGCACTATTCAGATTTTGGAGGACATGTTATGTGCGTGTGTTATTGATTTTGGTGGTTCATGGGACCAATTTCTGCCGCTCGCTGAGTTTGCTTACAACAACAGTTATCAGTTGAGTATTCAGATGGCTCCATATGAGACTTTGTATGGGAGGCGGTGTAGATCTCCAGTGGGATTGTTTGAGCAAGGGCGAGGTTAGGCTTTTGGGTAAAAACTTAGTGTAGGATGCTTTGGACAAGGTGAGAGTGATTCAGGAGCGGCCTCATACAGCGCAGTCAACACTAAAGAGTTCTGTACTAAGTCTTATTCATGCATATCATATCATGTCTCGGTCTCAGTTGTTGTTATGTTGGCATATCATATCATTGTTTCGGGCTAGTTTCATGGGATTGTGAACCCGTGTGTGTGAGACTGGAGAGTGATGACTGAGTGAGGACGAGAGCCTGATTATGAGTGACAGTTATAGGATCGGGTTGCACGCCGCTACGCTTATGTTAATGATTATGATAGATCTTGGGCTGTAGGAGTCCATCTGGAGTCTGTAACACACCCCCCAGTGAGCATGGTTGATTATATTCAGGGATGAATCTTCCCTTGGTATGGAGATGGATCTTCTCCATGAGGCTGGATTGGCCTGTTTTTCCTCGGTACTGGAGACTGATAGCCAGTGATGTATATATTCTGGGATGGATCTTCTCTGTGCCATGTGAGCCGTATACAGTGCCGAGTGGTTGTGAGGTTATTATCATTATCTGGATATGGATCTTCTCCATAGGGCTGGATCGCCCTTCCTCAGTACTGAGTGACTGGTGTCAGAGATGTATATATTCCAAGATGGGTCTTCCTTGGGCCGTATGAGCCATATACAGTACTGAGTGGATGAGCATTTGGGATTGTGTGCACATGAGGCACTCAGCATGGTACATTACATACAGCATGTGCATTGGCATATAGATGTAGCTGAGTTATATTTCTTTACCATGTTCGTATCTGCTCTATTTCACTTTTTTAAGCTGTCTATTTAACTGAAAGCATGCCTACGTTTTTGTACGTTATTTCTATTATCCCTGATGAGGTTGAGTTCGTCACTACCTTTCAGTCCATAGTTTGGACTTGTTACTTACTGAGTTGGTGTACTCACGTTACCCCCTACACCTTGTGTGCAGATCCAGGTACTTTCGGTCCCAGTGGCAGTCATTTACCGAGGTTGCAGGCTTTGGAGACTGTTGAGGTATCTGCAGGGCGTTCGCAGGCCTTGACCCTCCTCCTCTGTTCCAGATGTGTTTCAGTTGTATTCAGTAAATATTGTAGTAGACTATGTTATTTTCTCTAGACGCTTATGTACTCCGTGACACCCTGGTTTTGGGCTGGTTGGATCGTATTATGAATTTTGCTTTATGTTTTAAACAATATATTTTTATAAGATAAAAGTTTTTTGAAAACGTTTCCAATTTTAGTATTGTGGTTTGGATCACGTCGAGTTGAGGATGGCCTAGTTCCACGATAGGCGCCATCACGACGGGTTGAGTTTTGGGTCGTGACAAGTCTATGGCCATGAAATGAAAGAATGCATGAAATGTCTTGAGAAAACGGTAAGCAGGAGAAAATAGAAGGAAGTAAAGACCAACAGGGGATGGGAAAGACAAGTGAGATCAGCAATGGCTTGGAGAAAAAAACAAAGGTAGTGAACAAAATACCTACAAAAAAGAGAGAGAATCAGAACAAGCAGACAACAGGCAAGCAAGTTAACCAACAAGAATTCAAGACAGGGAAATACCTCAAAGGATGACCATACAATATGTGGAGCCTAGCCCCTGACCTCAAAGAGAAAATAAAAGCAGGATGGTGGACTGATAAGAAGGGCACTAAGATGTATGAATTAGTGGATAAACTGAACAAAATCAAACGTACATTGCAAGATCTAAACAACAACACATTTAGTGCGGTTGAAATGAAGGCAGATGAGGCAATGCAGAAGCTTCAAAAGTGACAGGAAAGAATTCAATTGGATCCATGCAACATTCAATTGATAGCCAAAGAAAGTAACCTGTCCCAAGAATGTAAAACATGGAATACTGCATTGGTGCATAATCCTAGAGCTCTCGAGAAGGACTGAAGGCCTCTTAACATCAGCAAAACTAGCTGGTAGGTTCCTTCGCAAAATAAAAGGACATCGTAAGCAAAAAAAGGTGATTCAACCTCATTCCCTTACATTTTGTAAGATACTCAAAGCCTGGCATACTTGCTACCTTCTTCATTAATCTAGAGAAGTATTCCATGCGTATGACAAAAATAAGTGAGGAGATTGGGTCACCATATCTCAATCCACATTTACCCTGGATATTTCTATACAAGCCCCCATTCAAAGCAATATTATACTATGTTGTTGATATACAATTCATCACCCATTTATTGAATTTCACGTGGAAGTTCATAGCATATAACATTTCCTCCACAAACCCACATTCAACTAAATCGTATGCTTTCTTGAGATCAATTTTAATCAAGCAACTCTTGGTGGTGGCTTTCGTGTTATATAGTCTTACTAGATCTTGACAAATGAAAATGTTCTACACAATACTTCTCCCAGCTACAAATGCACTTTGGTTATCAGATATTAGATAAGGGAGAACTAGTTTGAGCCTATTACAAATCATCTTTGAGATAATGTTGTAAATTGTATTGTAGCATGCTATTGGCCTGTAATCCCCCACATTGGATGCATGTGCACTCTTTGGTATCCGTGTAATTACTGTGTTATTTAACGCTTTGAGAATTTTGCCACTTCTAAAGAATTCCATCACAGCTTCTACCATATCCTTCTGCACTATTTCCCATCCATCTTTATAGAACTGACTCCCAAAGCCAATTGGGCCTGGTGCCTTGTCTCCAACAATAGCCCATTGTGCTTTCTTTAAGTCCAGTTTCAATCTGGATATAAAGTCCATATTTCTCCTACCTAAAGTAGTCATGAAAAAGATTACAGCAATATGTAGAAACTTTTTATGGGATTGAAATGATATGAATAATAGAGCGCCACTGGTATCATGGGACTTGGTATGTAGACCAAAGAAAATGGGAGGGTTGAAAATCAAAAATGGGGTGGTAAGGAATGAGGCTGCATGGTTGCCAGAGGCTCCAGTTTTAGTCACAGGTAGTTTAATTTCTAACTCAGATATTAATCCAGTGGACTATTGAAGTTTCATCGCATGGTTTCCAGAGGCAAAATTCCTTTTGACTTTCAAAGAGAACTGAGAAAGTTTCAAACTATGTAATTCTCTAGTGAATTTTACTTAATGCATGCTGAGGTTAAATTTAGTTCATTTGCTAAAAGTTCATACCAAAACATGCTTAAGTTTTTTCCTGCATTAAACAGCTTTCTCCATGAGCTTTTGTTCGAAAACTTTAGTATAAACAAGCTGAATTTTTTTAGTTCATTTACTAAGACTTCAGCACTAAAATACGCTGAAGTTTTTTCCAGCAGTCAATAGTTTTGTCATGAGCTTTTTCCGAAAACTTCAGTATAAAATTTTGAAGTTGTTTAGTTCATTTTTAAAAACTTCAGGAAAAATGTGCTGAAGTTTTCCTCCTGCACTATGTAATTTTCTCCTGCATGCTGAAGTTAAATTTAGTGCATTTGCTAAAAGTTCATACCAAAAGAGCTTTTTCATGAGCTGAAGTATTCTAGTACATTTGTTCAAACTTCAGCTTAAACGTGCTTAAGTTTTTCTCCTGCTTACATATAAAAAACTTCATACTTTTTCTTTTTGAAGCAATAATACACTAATATAGTTTTTTTTTACTTTTTTTCCTTCTTAGGTGTTCAACCTTGATTCAATGTTGTTTAGAATAAATAGGGAAGAAATGGAATTCATTGTGGACTTAAAGAAGAGAACTTGTGACTGCTTGGATTTCCAACTAGATGAATTGCCCTGCCCACACGCAATTGTTGCTATTAATAAGAGATATTTGCAGAAATCTAATTACTGCTCAAAATGGTATTCAAGGGAAACATGGTTAAAACATATGAAGGACATGTGAATACTGTGGGAGATCAAAATTCATGGGATATTCCACAAAATGTAGAATGTGAAGTCACAAAACTTCCAGATATAGAGATTTTACAAGGAAGAAGACAAAAGAAGAGGCATATCCCTGCAACTGAATCAGTACCATTTAAGTCTACTAAATGCAGTCGTTTTAAACAAATTGGGCATAATAGAACAACTTGCTTGTCTTCTCCAGCACCTCATCCATATTCCAAGAAACACGCTGAAAAATACTCCAACATTCAATAATCCTTGGTCTTAATTTACACTTTCATTATTGAATGATATATGTGAAATGTGATTGTTTTCATAGAAATAAAAAAAATAAGCTCTTGGATCTTATATATATTTCCTGAAGTACAAACCACTCATTTTATTGCGCGGCTTACAGGTTGGTTGCATTTTAAAAAGTACGCAATGGCTTCAGTGAGAAAAAACTGTAAGTCAAATACACATCTTTAACACACCCACACATACACACCAAAAAAAACATATGTGTAACAAAACTTCAGCATCATTAGACTGAAGTTTTAGAAAACGAACTAAATAACTTCAGCATATTCTCTCTGAAGTTTGGAAAACATCATTACAAAAACTTAAGCATGTTTTGTGTGAAGTTTTATGAAATGAACAAAAAAAATTCCGCATATATAAGTCTGCCTCTTAAAAGATATAGTTACAGCCTTATATATGCCTATTAACGGGAAAATGTATGCAAAAAAACTACAGCCTCATTAAGTGTGACTATCAAAAGCTATAAACTTCAGATCATAAAGCTTCAAGTTTCTAACTTATATATGCTAACTTCAGCTTATAAGTCATGAAGTTTTATATTGACATAATATGTTATTACATTAAAATCAAAACATAACAAGATTTTTATTTATATAACAACATAAAACATAAACATACACAAAACACGACCATCATAAAAACATTGACAAAAAAATCCATAAAAAACATCAACAAAAAATACAGAAGAAAAATATTAAAAAAAAGGATTAGAAAAACTAAGCATCATCACCATCCTCAGAACAGTACTCCTCAATTTATCGATATATCTCATCATCATCCAAATCAGAGATAACTATAGGATATTCGGGTAAAAGACCACAAAGTCCAATGAGATCACACTTCAACTTGTTGAATTCATCACACAATTGACTTTGTTCAACTATTACTCTGTCCATAAGATAAGGAAGACTCTTCAAGCTGGTTTGCAGCTTGGCACGGTCGTCCCAGATGGGAAACTTAAAACAATCAAACTGTAGGACAATCTTGTCAAACAAGGCTGAATAACCTTCACAACTGCGTTCGAGATTCAGCCTGTTCTGGAATGATTCATCGGCAAATAACTGTGCTCTGATTCTTTCCCAATCAACCTTTATTTGATTCCACTTGTGCATAAGATTAGCCATCGGTACGTTACACTTCTGTATAATTTCATCGATTGTAAGCTTCCTACTTCCACTAGCACCAGATATTATTTCTTCCAAAAAGCTAAAGGCTAAGGATGAATATAAATTTAAAGAAATACAATAGAAGTCTATGGATGACTATGAAATTTTCAAGTGAAGAGATTGTTAATATAGCCAAAGAGTGCACTTAATCAGTTTATGTCACGACCCAAAATCCACTAAGGGTCGTGATGGCGCCGGACACTGCTGTCAGGCAAGCCAACCCAAATTATTTGATGAAGTTCTCATTTTTAACAATCTTGAAAACTAAGATTTTCCTTCAATTTTTCATAAAATGAAAAGATAACTGCTTCGATTCAAATTAAATAATAAGCAATTAGTACAAAATATTTCAAAACCATCCAAAAACCCGGTGTCACAAGTGCATGAGCATCTATTGATAAGGGAATAAGATACAACATCCGTCCGGAATACAGTGGACCGAAAATAAATACAATATACTGGGAGGGACTATACTAGCTGTGGACCGCCTCGAATAATGCCACTCACCTAGTCCCAGAATCATCCGTGCTGCTACGCCCAGTAGGCCGCTAGAGTTACATATACCTGTGCAACAAAAATGCACAGAAGTGTAGTATGAGTACGAAAACAACGTGTACTCAATGAGTATCCCATCTAATCTCGAAGAAGTAGAGACGAGATGGTCAACTTCGACACTTACTAGTGGTCCAATAATAATATGGTGAAGATGTGAGGATAACATGGATTTATCTAGCAATTATAACTCATAAAGCAAGAAAACAGGTAACACCTTCTCAAACAACAATGAAATTCCAAGATTTACTTTTCGTTATCTTTATAGTTTATAGCGGCCATATCAACTTCAATAAGTTCAGGATAAGCAATGCTAGCATGCGCATATTATGCCGAGGCGATGGCCTGATCCAACAGAAATAAACTGTGCACTTGCCGAGGGTCGACGGCGCGCCTATAGATGCATCTATTTAATCTGCCGAGGCGTTTGGCCCGTTCCAAAATCAAACACACGCAGACGGTCAATCAAGTAGTCAACAAGGAACAATTATCCATAGAAAAGCCAATTCTCTTTTAAAGATTTTTGAAAATGAAGTTTAATGTTTTGTGGAAATTCATATACTAACTCGAGGTGATTTAAGCAATTCAAATGTCGATAAGTTTACAATTAATCCAAGTATCGCATGCTTTTGGGTCCTAGACTACCCGGACAATAGCATAATAGTAGCTACGCACGGACTCTCGTCACCTCGTGCGTACGTAGCCCCCACAAATAGGAGCACCTAACCAATTAACTCACCTATGGGGACAATTCCCTCTTACAAGGTTAGAAAGGAGACTCACCTCGCTCCGAAGATCCATAACCGGCATTCCACGCTCCTCCGAAGACTTAAATCGACGCACAATGCTCCAAAACTAGCCAAGGATTATACAAATCCATTAATATATGCTCAATTACTCATTACAATCCAATTTATAGCAATTCCTAACCCCGATCGAAAAGTTGACAAAAACGCCCTCGGGCCCACGTGCCCGAAAATCCGAAATTTTCCGAAGATAAAGTTTACCCATGAACTCACGAACTCAAATATGCGATTTTCTCCTAATTCCATACCCAAAATCGTGGTCAAAATCCAAGAATACTAATTTTCTAGGTTTTCTTCAAAATTCCAAAATTTCTACTAATTTACATGATTTTCCATATTAAAATCTAGATATAATCCAAGTAATTAACTTGCAATAGGTGGGAATCACTTACCTTGACATGGATGATGAAAATGGAGCTCCAAAATCGCTCCTAGGTCGGCTCCCATGGAGAAAATGAGATGAAATGAGCCAAACCCATTTCTTTACACTTATACACTGCCCAGACGAGTCTTCTTCGCGTTCGCGAGACCCCCGTCGCGTTCGCGAAGAAGAAAATTCCCAAAAATCATTTTTCATACTCTTCTCAGACAGCCTCTAGTATAATGGCCATAACATTTTGTACATAACTCCAAATTATAAATGGTTTAATGTTTTGGAAACTAAAAACCAAGATCTACAACTTTCAAGTTTTGGTAATCTTCCAGTTCCTTATAGATTTTGAGATATATGCTGCCAAAGTCATCCTTGTGCAATACAAATTTCTTCTTTATCCTTCCGGACAACCTATAGTGTACCAGCCATAACTTTTGTTACACAAATTCAAATTCCAAATGGTTAACATTTTTGAAAACTAGACACGAAGGGCTACATCTTTCATTTTTGGATTATCTCCAAATTCCTTATAGATTGTGAGATATGAGCCTCCGAAGTCAGACCTGTGCAGCAGAGATTTCCTTCTACGCGAACGCGAGAACCTCCTCGCGAACGCGAAGAACAGAGTCCCTGAGGTCAAATCCTTATTCGCGAACGCGAGACGATCCTCGCGAACGCGAAGAACAGAGTCCCTGAGGCCAAATCCTTCTTCGCGAACGCGAGAGGATCCTCGCGAACGCGAAGAACAATACCAGATACCAGCATCAGCTATTTCAAAATAGCCCGAAATGATCCGAAACCACCCCGAAACACACCCGAGGCCCCCGGGCCCCGTCCAATCACACAAACCAGTCCCATAACATAACACGGACCTGCTCGAGGCCTCAAATCACATCAAACAACATAGAAATCATGAATTGCACCCCAATTCAAGCTTAATGAACTTTAGAACTTCAAATTTCTACATTGGATGTCGAAACCTATCAAATCACATCCGATTGATCTCAAATTTTGCACACAAGTCACATTCGACATTACGGACCTACTTCAACTTTCGGAATTGGATTCTGACCCCGATATCAAAAAGTCCACTTCCGGTCAAACTTCTCAAAAACCTTCAAATTTCTTGCTTTAGCCAAATGGCTCCAAAATGACCTACGGACCTCCGATTTCACTTCCGATCGCGCTCCAAACTCCAGAATCACCATACGGAGCTATTCACAAATTCGGAATCCCAAACGGACATCGATAACACTGAAATGCACTTCAAGCTAAACTTATGAAATTTCCTCCAAAATGCTAACTTCCACAATAGGCGCCAAAACGCTCCCCGGTCATCCAAGACCCGATCCGGGCATACGCCCAAGTCCAAAATCATCATACGAACCTGCTGGAACCTTCATATCCCAATTCTGAGGTCGTTTACTCAAAAATCCAATCCTAGTCAATTCTTCCAACGTTAAGCTTCCGAAATGAGAATTCTCTTTTCAAATCAACTCCGGACTTCCCGAAATTCAATTCCGACCACGCGTACAAGTCATAATGCCTGAAATGAAGCTGCTCATGGCCTCAAACCGCTGAACGACGCGCTAGAGCTCAAAACGACCGGTCGGGTCGTTACATTCTCTCCCACTTAAACATACGTTCGTCCTCGAACGTGCTGAGAACCACACTGAAGTAGTCTGAAATCGCTGCTTAACACCTCATGCACCTTCCCGTGCTACCACAACTCCGTTGAGCACATTAGCTCGATAAATTCTGAAGATATTCCCTTTTATTCAAGCAAATAAGCCTTAGAGCCCAATTCCAACATCCGAAATTCTATGCCCGACCTGTTTCCAACATACGATCACCGTATCAATCACTACAAGTTGTACCCAAACATGGCTGCATAACTTTGCTGTATTCACACCCGGCATCACTTTATTCACCGGACCACAATAACATTTTCTGAAAAACGTAGTCAAAATTCCATGAATCTGATGCTCCCATTGCACCCCATGACATATACAGGTCTTACTCTAACTCTTACAATGCCGCCACAATGGAAGAGATGTGCAGAAATTCATAATCAACCACCGAGTCAACCAATCATTGAGTCTATACTTCTGAACCAAATAATGATCTTTGCTCCTTAATATATTCCATACAGTCAGATTGCACTGATCCTGAATCCAATGATCTCGTCTCACCCAGTACGAACTGTTCAGGCAATAAGCCACCCCGACATGACCAAAAGTCCCATATGATGCTACAATGTGCCAATAGGCTACCAATTCGAACGCGATACAAAAGGAAAACGAACTCTGGAAGGAATTACCTAACTCACGCACTAATACGAACTTTCCTTAGAAAACAGGAAGCAAGGCATACAAAAATAGCAGATAGAAAACTATACTCAACATCACACTATTGCGGCGCGCAACCCGATCCAAATAACGTACCCATGGCGGCGTGCCACCCGATCCACACATAGATCTCACATAAGGAGATACACATCGAGCTAAATTTGCTCATTACAATAAAATACCGAATTTCGGTCACAAGCACGCTAAGTGTATAACACCATCCCTGAGGGGACATATAGCGCTATAAGCTACAAAACCCAAGCACAACTGAGGTGCGATATACAATCTGAATCTCAAGAGCCATTTGGCTCGTATAACTTCATTTCCATGCGGATCCTCAACACATAAGCAATTTCGCAAGCCGTCTCACAACTCACACGGCGCAATGTATCACTACTTGATATATCCGACAATGAAATTACACCCTGACCACTCCCCCATAAGGAGCGCATTACTGAAATGAACACGTTTAGCCTGATATAGAGCCCATATTCACATTTGAGTCCATCCACCGACCTCAAGCTAATTCTGGTAGCACTGACTAGGCTAATAACCTTTCCAAGGCTCATAATAACTCTCTTTTCTTTCATAATGCATAAGAACAACCATCATAACCGGAGCGAACCTCCACAGTCTATAACCCAATAAACAAGTGCCCTCCAGGCATAAATTCTCGAATTAATGATATTACCACAATCCTCATACTTGGTTTAAATCTTTAATCAATCAAGTGACTACATGTCACACTTATACAATCTTCCTGTGGGACACGCTCCCACAACCTTCTGAAATGAATAACGGGTCCGCACATCCAAACCACCGGCCGCACTAATGCTGAAAAGCGATCAAGAATCATTAACCAGGATGCAAAGCCTATTTCACCAAAACACCGATCTCAGGTGACGGTGAAGACAATACCAACTTACCTTAAACACCGAAACTCCTTTCCTGCTCATCCGAGATTGTGACATCCTTGTCCACACCGAGCTGTTACCTTCATCTTTACTTCAAATTCTATACCACTCACTGCACCCATCATGCGAACATGCAATAGAACACGATTCTCATCATAACTCCGGAACCACTAATAGGTTAACACTTCATCATATAAAAACCTTCTTCTAGACTCACTTCAGGAGAACCATAGCCGCACACAGGTAAATTCTCATAACCGTAGTATAGGCAAACATCTAAGTAGTGGTATAAGCCACCATAGCCCTTCTGGGATCTGCCTACACATAACAGGCCATAACAGAAGAATGCTTCTGAACAACATTAATTACGGCGGCCGACAAGCCTCGCACGCACCGTCACAATTCACTTGCATAACTTGATCACGCTGAAAGAACTAATCATTACCAGCAACATGCCAATTCGACTATGGCTAACCAATCCCTTTCCTTCCAATTTGTCCTTGATTGCCATGGAAACAATGATAACCCCATTCAATACTTAACACACTCCATCTGCACTCACCCCGAGTGACCATGAGTCACGAGACCATGCTGTCTCAAATCCCATGAACCATTTCGTACCTCCCAATCGCCACATCGCAAGTCAAAACATCATAGAACATTCTGTGCCTCTTCTCATAGGCTGCTACCAAGCTTGGTTCTTAACCGTACCTATAGGCTCGAACCATTAGGCACCACACTTTACCTCTTTGAATCCACTAGGGCCGTTGCTGAGAGCCGCCCGCTCTGACTTGGCCTGAATATAATCAACTCCATGATTCTTCTAGCACGAGCATACCCTCTCGACGGAGCACCCGACGGAATCACTCTCAAGTCTGAACATGGGCCAATTAGGCCAATGATAGCACACCTTTACTAATTCCTTTGCTCAAATTACCACTTATGTTCTCTTCCCGTAGCTGAAATAACCCATCAATATGCTAATCACTAGAAACTTCGCAAGTAGTTAACCATGCAACTCAATCATAGGCGGTGGGACTCTCCCATTTAGCTTGAAGCCATTATTTCACAACTCTGGAATTCACCAAGATTCCTTAGCTCTCATTGACATAACCTTGCGCAATCATCCGCCTAAATTCTCGGATTCTTT
>NW_017670733.1:132689-223906 GCF_001879085.1 Nicotiana attenuata | reverse complement strand
ACGTCCGATTGACCTCAAATTTTGCACACAAGTCATATTTGACATTACGGACCTACTCCAATTTTCGGAATTGGATTCTGACCCCGATATCAAAAAGTCCACTTCCGGTCAAACTTCTCAAAAACCTTCAAATTTCTAGCTTTAGCCAAATGGCTCCAAAATGACCTACGGACCTCCGATTTCACTTCCGATCGCGCTCCCAACTCCAGAATCACCATACGGAGCTATTCACAGACTCGAAATCCCAAACGGACATCGATTACACTGAAATGCACTTCAAGCCAAACTTATGAAATTTCCTCCAAAATGCTAACTTCCACAATAGGCGCCAAAACGCTCCCGGTTCATCCAAGACCCGATCCGGGCATACGCCCAAGTCTGAAATCATCATACGAACCTGCTGGATTCTTCATATCCCAATTCTGAGGTCGTTTACTCAAAAATCCAATCCTAGTCAATTCTTCCAACTTTAAGCTTTCGAAATGAGAATTCTTTTTCCAAATCAACTCCGGACTTCCCGAAATTCAATTCCGACCACGCGTACAAGTCATAATGCCTGAAACGAAGCTGCTCATGGCCTCAAACCACTGAACGACGCGCTAGAGCTCAAAACGACCGGTCAGGTCGTTACAGTTTTATATCTATAAATGCAAAGCTAGCTTTTCACGTCTGTTTACTGTTTTATGTTCAGAGAAATTGAATGTAACAAGATAAGTAGGTGGTAAAATAAAATAACTAGGTGGTAAATGCAAAAACAAATGTAACTTCAGCCTAGTAAAGTTTGTAATTCAATAGTAACTTCAGCCTAGTCCACAGTTTTTCAATAGTAAAAAAATAACTTCAGCCTGAAAAGTTTGTAAATGCAATAGTAACTTTTTCAGCTCATTTACTGTATGGTCAGAAAAATTTAAATGTAAGATGAAGTAGGTGATAAAAGACAAAAAGCAGCTAGTAAATGCAAAAAAGATAAGTATCAATATAAAAAACTACCAAAACATGCTGAAGTTTTGCCATGCATTCTGAGGGTTAGCAATGAGTTTCCCATAAAAATGTTGAAGTTATATAGTTCATGTGCTATGAGTTTCCCACAAAAACTTCAAAACAAAAATGCTGATGTTATACAGTTCTTGTGCTAAAACTTCGTACCGAAGGTGCTGATGTTTTTTCGTGCATTCTGAGAGTTAGAAATGAGTTTCCCATAACAACTTCAGAACAAAAATGCTGACGTTATATAGTTCATGTGCTAAAACTTCAGACTGAACGGCTGAAATTTTGCCATACAGTTTGAGGGTTAGCAATGAGTTTCCCACAAAAACTTCAGAACAAAGCTGAAGTTATATAGTTCATGTGCTAAAACTTCAGACCGAAGGTGCTGAAGTTTTGCCATGCATTCTGAGGGTTAGCAATGAGTTTCCCATAGCAACTTCAGAACAAAAATGCTGAAGTTATATAGTTCATGTGCTAAAACTTCAGACTGAACGTGCTGAAGTTTTGTCATGCAGTCTGAGGGTTAGCAATGAGTTTCCTATAAAAACTTCAGAAGAAAATGTTAAAGTTATATAGTTCAGAACACAAATCCATTTTTTTCTCACTTACAACCTTGAGAAAAAAAAAAGAAAAAATTTGTTTTTCATTTACAAGTTATTCTCTATCGAAAAAATTCACATAGAGTGTCTTCATATTCTCCATAGTCATGTCCTAGTTGCTCTTCTGGAGTTTCATAACTGTTATCTTGTTTCCACTTTCTATGAGCCCAAAGATTTGCAGTCAATTCTCTCCTGAATGTCAACGCCTGACTTTGATTGAATTTGGAGACATCTTCTTGCTTCAACCGCATATCAAGGAACTTGAGAGCAAATACACCACAAGCAATACTATAAAAAGAACATGAAAAAGAATTGAAGAATAGTTAACACAAGAAGAAAAAATAATAAACGTAAGATGCATGGTAAAACATATGCCAAACACGTACTTGTTATCCTGTAGGGGTGTGTTCATCCACTTTTTTTAAATTTTTCCACAGGATTTTTCCCATAAATTTTGTTGTGTGTGCCAAAGTCAAGCATTTGAGACAGTGTGGGATCAACCGGGAATAATTTTGGACATGTTCAACCGCACGCTCATATGATGTATTGCTCATGGAATCATACACATATATAGTTTTATCTTTAAAGTGCAGAATTCTAAAAACGTTGTGTGTAGATCTCTTGCCAGACCTTGGCTTAAGTCGAAATGGAAAGAATACTTTTTCAGCAGATGCCCATGTGATACCACATGAAAGGTCAATGCCTCTTACGTAGTTGGCCACCATTTCACTAGTTGATTCTTCAATAAGCCAAGTAAACTCGGTAAGATCCTCAATCTCCGCTTCTTCTTCTTCTTCATATCCTCACATTCCAATTTTTTGACAGTCCTCTTTCTCGCTCTTTTTCCCTTCCATTTTATTCTCCTCCATTCTCTTTTCCTTCCTTATTCTAATTTTCTCCTTCTGTTCATCTGAAGGATGAACACTAGTCAACTTAGTCATATACTGATCAAAAATTAAATTTGTTACTGCACATCTTGATTTTGGATAACTTGAAAGGTGATAGCAATATTTTTCTGCAAGAAATACACGCCCACTTCAATATGCTGCAAATGAACAACAAAAGAAAATATGTGAAATAAAAAATTTCAGCATGCATAAGTTTAGAAAAACGCATTACAGAACTACAAACTGCATGACAAAAACATAAGCATATTCAGTTTGAAGTGTTAGGAAATAATCTAAAAAATTTCAGCATGTTTGATTTGAAGTTTAGAAAAAAAACTAGAGACTACATGTCAAAAACATCAGCAAGTTTAGTCTGAAGTTTTAGCAAATAAGCTAAACGATTTCAGCAGGTTTACTGTAACACCCCGTAAATTCGACTTAGGTATTAATGAATTAAAGGAGTAGTAAGGTTATATTTTAGACATGTGAAGTCCCATCGGGATGATTATGGGTAAAATAGTTATTTCAAAATCAAGATGGAAAGTGAGGTGCATAAGATTTGACAAAATCGACTAAGTTTGCAGAAGGTCTGTCTTCCATCAAGTTTTAGTGAAAATGTATAAGGAATTGGGAAACGCTCAAAGCATGAAAGTTGTAGGTGTTTGAAATAGCTTTCCAACGATATAATATGCATCCTAAACGGATATCTTTGCAAAAAGTTATGTACGTTTTACGGGACAGTACGCGTATGCGCGCCCGGTAGCGCGCCCATTAGCGCGACCGTGCTAATTTTGAGGCAGTGTTACTGCCATTTAGCGTGATCAGTAGTGCGAGCAAGCCTCCAGGTGCGCGAGCGTGCTAGTGGGGGGTCGTTTTAAAGCTATATTTCGTCCCCCACAGCCCCAAAACATAAAAACTTGCTCTA
Organism: Nicotiana attenuata; assembly: GCF_001879085.1. Classification (NCBI taxonomy): domain Eukaryota; kingdom Viridiplantae; phylum Streptophyta; class Magnoliopsida; order Solanales; family Solanaceae; genus Nicotiana; species Nicotiana attenuata. Next base: position 220,508 of record NW_017670733.1, on the reverse strand, counting down.
GAAGGGGGACTCTCAAAAACCTAACTCTTAAGGGTCCTTCCACCACCCAAGGTAAGTTCTAATGGCAATTCTAAGTTAATTTCAATTTCCCAACATCATATTAACATGGGTAAACCCTCCATATCATTACATATTTGATTGGGACATCATTGTTGAGAGAAGGAAGCCTAGAAATCGAAATTCAAGGGTTTGAACTTCAAAAAGGTAATGTCTTCACCCTCTAATTGATTCTAGCATTGGTTTAATGAATATAAACCCTCGTTCATGAGATATGAGTTGATGGGTTTGATAGAAAAGCATGAATGATTATAGGTTTGAGGTGTTGAGTGTTGATTATTGGTTAAGGGTGTTGTTTAGCTTATGGGTGATAAATAATAATATCGATTATAACCATTTGAGACTTTAGAATTTATCTAGGAGCAAGAGAATGAGTTATTGGGTGTAGAGACACCATTAATAAGGGCTATGAAGCTTTATGCCACCGAGTGTTTGATAAAATGCCTAAGTGACCAAAACATGACTATTATTGCTAATTTGGAATCCCTTTGACTTGTATTGATATAGATTAAAGTTGAAAGGGTTGGCGAATGTTGTATTATGCTCAAGAGCAGGAAGTTAAGGTATGTGAGGCTAACTCTCTATGTTTGGGAATTTTAATGATTCTCCCTACACTACATTTCTTTTACGACGTTACCAATTGCCTCAGAAATATAGTTAAGCCTAGTTCCTTGAATAGTTGTAGAACTTCTATTCTCTAGCTTCATAACTCGCTCATGACTTTCGTTTTGAACGTTGTGAGCTCAGTGCGTATTCAATATAGACTTGGGTTTGATGCCCCCGAGTCTTAGTATAGATTACTCGGTATGCCATAAACAGTTGAGATTTCAGTATTCATAATCAGTTCAAGAATACATGTCTCAGTCTAGTCCCATTCAGTATGTCAGTATTATGTAACCCAGTATTCCAGTATCATGTAACTCAATGTGATTCAGTATTTCACTATCATGTATTTGCAGTATGATTCTCAAATTCTGATTTTAAATTCCTGAATGTTGAACACCTGCATTTGGGCCTGAGGCCGTAGTTTATATGCTTTATGCATACTTGGGCCTGAGGCCGTAGTTATGTATACGCATACTTGGGCCTAAGGCCGTAGTTATGTATACGTATACTTGGGCTTGAGGCCGTAGCTTGTGCACATATATATTGGGCCTGAGGCCGTAGCTTATTCAGATAAACAGGTTGTTCACCATTCAGAAGAGGGAGTATTCATATCCTTACTTCCTTTATTCAGTTATCAGTTATCAGTTATCTTTTCAGTTATCAGTTCAGTTATCAGTTATCAGTTATCTTTTCAGTTATCAGTTATCAGTTATCTTTTCAGTTATCAGTTCAGTTACCAGTTCTCACCTCAGTTTCAGTTTCAATAGTTATCATTTCAGTTATCAGCTTAGTTTCAGTTTCAGCATTTATAATTCTTTCTTTTAGTTGCTTTACATACCAGTACAATTCAAATGTACTGACGTCCCTTTTGCCCGGGGCCTGCACCTCACAATGCAGGTAATGATTAACAGGTTGATGATTCAGAGCGCTAGGATTCTCGTACTAGCTAATTTGGTGATCCCAGTTCTTTCGGGCATTATCATTACCTTATAGTTTTCAGTACTTAAAGGCAGTCAATATTTTTAGTATTTCATTAGAGGCTTCATAGACTAGAGTAACAGTTAGACAGAGTCTCAGACTTTTCATGTTAAGCCATGTTGGCTGCAAATATGTTTCAGAATTGTATTAGTATTTCCGCACTCTGACTTATATCATCCAGACTTTTAGTAAATCAACATGTGTTAGTTTATCTTCTGCATTCTGTATGTTATGATATCACATGTTGATTTAGCCAGCCAGTTGGTTCGCTCGGTCACATGTAGTCAAGCACCGAGTGCCGTGTTACGTCCAGGCCCAGGTTCGGGGCGTGACAAAGCTTGGTATCAGAGCCCTAGGTTCAAGAGTCCTAGGGAGTCTATGAAGCCGTGTCTAGTGGAGTTTCCTTTATATGTGTGTGCCGGCCACTCATATAAACGGTTAACTACCAAGACATCTAGGATTGTCTCATTTCTTTCTACTCTAGATCGTGCCATGAAGCTTAGAGAAATAGTCAACCTTCTCTTCCTATCGAATTCCAAACGTATTGGATGCCCAAGCAATGCGCAGGAGAAACCTAAGGTCCTAGAGAGGATAATTGCCCATTGGGGTATAATTATGGAGTACATGTTGGTAAATATGAGACTTGAGAGGATGTTAAAAGTGGGATGCAATGGATAGTAGTACACATTAAAGCATAACCTTATCAGAAAGTACAAAAGCAGTTATCATGTCTTATGGCTATTAGTTTACCTCAGTTACCAGTTACACAATCATTCAGTTAGCAAGTTTATGGTTATTCAGGATGCCAGTTATCAGTTATTCAGTTATCAGATCTCCAATTTTCAGTGTATCAAAATTCTGGTGACTAGTAAGTATACAATGATGCCTATGGGTTCTAAAAGATGTAAGTAATAGTGATCATAGCGAAATCTTTGCATATTTTAGGTCCGGATTAAGACCAAGACTCGCCGGATGGCGCAGGAAGTGATTTATCAGATGACAGTATACTCTGAAGGATAAGTTTGTGCACTGTAGTGTATTTATATGTATTTTACCTCCTAGAACAACTTTATGTAATTCTTGGGAATGGAGCCACAAGTTGGATGATGATAGTTCAGATGTCACACCCTAACATTGGTTACTATAGTTTTGGACAGAAAAGAGCCTAAGGGTAAAATACCTAGGAGTTAGAAACGTTTGTTATTACCAAAGATGTGATTTCGTACAACTCATGCAAATGGCTAGAAGATATGGTGTATGCAATGAGAACCAAGAGCAGCCAATATTGAATTTCAGGGAATTATTTTAAGTTGTTTAGATTTATTCAAATCAGAACTAGAAGTACCACGTTAGTAAGCTACTATAAGAAGCAGCTATTGATGTAAGATAAAAGATATGGCAGTTACCTCTTAGGTTATGTGACTAAGTGATTACCGAGGATGTTTATAGTATGATATGATTTTGTATTGTATAGAAAGCTTGGGTTTAGATATTCCAATTTTGTTAAGACAAATGAACTTTCCCCAAGTGCGATTCATGTGCATAGTTCAAAAAGAATGATAGCGTGCGGCAAAAGAATATGATCAGATGGTGAGGGAAGTTAGGAGTAACCTTATGCTTCACTTTAGTTATTCAAAGCAGGAGAAGAAAATATGATGCTAGTAGATGGTTAGTGAAAGGATAGTAAGTAAGTTTTGAGTAGATACAGTGAATTAGCAATTTTAGCAGAGCTAGCAGAGGTAAGATTTGATCCACTTAGCCAGGTTATCTCTAGTGTGTGGATGGCAGTTTGAAATACCGAACGTATGTGTTAGAACCCAAAGAGTTTAAGTTAAACCTGAAGTACAACGATAGTGAAAAAAAAAATCAGCTAGGCAGTAAGAGAGCCAACTACAGAAGAATAGCCTTTAAGAATTATTGAAAATGGGTCTTCCCAAGATTGACAGTGAGAGCAGAGTTAAATTATTAAGATTGTGTATGATAGTTGTGAATGCATTAGCTTTCTTTTAAGTGAATAATTTAGTCTTTCTTAGTAAGGAAGATTGCTCAAAAGTAAGTCGGAAGATGAATGGTCATTGACGTAAATTGCAAAGAGTTGCAGAAGATAAGGAAAGTTATTTGGATCCCAAGAAAAAGAGAAGGATCCACAAGTATAAGACCTTTAGTCTAAGGGGTGATGTGAAAACCATCAGTAAGTCCAGATGGAGATTTGAAACTAGAATAGTTAGCATGGGATATGAAAAAGAAAATCAGTTCGGTAATGAGGGAAAATTGTATAATTACCACAGGGATTATGTATAGCATGTGTAAGAAACACAAAGTGAGTAGAATGATTACCGAGCTTAGTTATTGATGATAAAGTGATCACAGAAAAGCTGTAAAATCATGCCTATTTGTGTGTTATGAGGGTAATGCCATTGCACGGGACTCTAAAACTTAGAGTACATGTCAAAGACTTAGGTCACAATAATGCTATAAGTGTTTTCAGGAAGTTCTTAAGAAGATAAAGTGTGAGAAGTATAACTCATGATTGAGGTAGATAAGAGAACTCTGGTGAAAGAAGTTCACCAACCAAGATAGGAGTTCGACTTCGGACTCTGAAGATGACGGAGTTGTTGTCTAGAACAGGACGTGTTCCCCATTAGTAGCTGAAGAGAAGGAGAAACAATTTGATGATCCATACGTGTTGCAGTTGAAAGAGGAGATTCAGTTATCAGTTATCAGTTATCTTTTCAGTTATCAGTTCAGTTATCAGTTATCAGTTATCTTTTCAGTTATCAGTTCAGTTACCAGTTCTCACTTCAGTTTCAGTTTCAATAGTTATCATTTCAGTTATCAGCTTAGTTTCAGTTTCAGCATTTATAATTCTTTCTTTTAGTTGCTTTACATACCAGTACAATTCAAATGTACTGACGTCCCTTTTGCCCGGGGCCTGCATCTCACAATGCAGGTAATGATTAACAGGTTGATGATTCAAAGCGCTAGGATTCTCGTACCAGTTAATTTGGCGATCCCCAGTTCTTTCGGTGCATTATCATTACCTTACAGTTTTCAGTACTTAAAGGCGGTCAGTATTTTCAGTATTTCATTAGAGGCTTCATAGACTAGAGTAACAGTTAGACAGAGTCTCAGACTTTTCATGTTAAGCCATGTTGGCTGCAAATATGTTTCAGAATTGTATTAGTATTTTCGCACTCTGATTTATATCATCCATACTTTTAGTAAATCAACATGTGTTAGTTTATCTTCTGCATTTTGTATGTTACGATATCACATGTTGATTTAGCCAGCCAGTTGGTTCGCTCGGTCACATGTAGTCAGGCACCGAGTGCCGTGTTACGTTCAGGCCCAGGTTCGGGGCGTGACATTTACCATGCATAAAACTGAAGTTTACCAAATTACAGTACAAAAATATTAAAAATAAAAATAAGCTGAATTTTCGGGAAATACAGTTGAAAACCAATTCAAAAAACAAACTTAATAACATACTTCATCTGAAAGATCAGAGGTAGGATCCACAAGCTCGGTAAAGAATGACTTTGGAATATCAATTCCAACTAATCTGGATGGCTTGGAATTATATTCACTAGCATCCGTCTTCAACCAGTCTGTAAATCTTTGCATCAATCCACTGTCTTGATTAACATAATGGAAGGGACACCTTCGTGTAGTCTTTCCTACTTTTCAATCTTGCCCCCTTCGCTTTTGTTAGGAATGACGTAAGAGATTTCAACCAAAATACTCTCGATACGAATCCTTTTCTGTATTTTATCTGGTTTTCTTTTTGCTTGCTCTTCTTGCTGTGCCGTCACAACTAACTGCTGCGGTTCAGCAGCAGGGGAAAAATCCACAGCCATGGTGGCAGATACTTGACCAACTCCCTGCTGTTCACGATGTTCTTGTCTCTCTTCACCAACAACAACGGCAGCAGAATTACCTTCTGAACCAGTCCCTTTTGTACTACCCAGCGAAAATGAACATAACTTGAAGTTGGGGATATCACTGGTGTCACACAAAACATTAGGAGAACTAGACATCTTCCTTCTCTTAGGATTTGGAAGAAGTTGTGATGCATCAGATGAGATCTGCAAAAGCAAGGAAAATATATACATAAATACAACTGATACAAAACACACATTAGGCAAAAAAACACCTTGCAATCGAATTGCAAAAAATAACTACCTAGTCTAAGTGTTGCGACACAGATGGTATTTGCATTCCAACGGATCCACTTCCATTACCTTCAGATACGCCTATATCTTCATGCAAAAAAAAAATATACTAAATAATACTAACTAAATTTTAAAAATAATATAAACACACTTCACACCTGTCTGTGAGCCAACAAATGTGAATAGATGTATTTCTCCTTTTTCATATAGCCGAATGAGCTCACCAATTTCTTTTTCAGCTGCATTGAGTCTTTCTAAATAATCATCAAAAAGCATAAAAAAGAAAATAAAGTATGTGAAATTTCAAACTGAAAATATATACTTGGATCAAATGTAATAAAATCGTGATCTATAGAATACCTTGACGTTTGTCTTCCACTGTGGTTTCGCCAAGCTGCATGCCTTTGTCGATATCAACAGCACCAGCTTCATTCAATTGTGCAGCAACGTCGAGGAGCATTGGAGTATTCTCTGGAAGGATTTTCTCAACTCTATCTTCATTCAATTCAGCATCATCAGAGAGTTTTTTAGTTGTATCAAATGAAGCACAACTATTTTCANAGAGGGGGGATGTGTGTGTGTATATATATATATATATATATATATATATATATATAAAACATAGAAAATATGTATACCTATAGTGCATATTTTCTGTGTCTCTACACCTTAAATTTCTTGCCAAATAGCTGTTGCGTCCGCAAAGCGATCGCATTTCCCAATAGTGGTACACACATCACTCGATGTCAGTTCTTCAGTACCAACAGGTTCATGATCTCCATCGCCAAACAAATTGCCTTTTGCAATATCACTGCCCAAAGCACAACTCGGTGCATGTTCTTTAGTATCGACAACTTCATCATCTACACCTTTCTTGCTTCCTATATTCTCGGTTGATAAATTTTCATCATTTCCATCTTTGCTCAGTCTATCAACACTGGAACGTTCCTCTTCAACTTGTTGTTCAACATGTTGATCACCTTCAAGAGCCGTTTCCTCACGTGTTACATTTTCATCTGCGACTTTATGCAGTACATCATGAGCAGAAAAAATATCCGATAGATGTTCGAACGAGTCATTCATCCTATCATATTATTGACACTTCATCAAATCAAAATCGCCATCGTCCATTCCATTTGATTTGTCGACAATCTTAAATAACTTTTCAAACTTCTCATCAAAATATTCCTAGAAAAAAATTACTAACAATGATTAATCTGAATACATTAGCAGAAAAAAAAATACTTCTCTATAAATTAGCTTACCTTGACTTTTATCAAAACCGCATCCACAATAGCAGATCCCTCATCCCGTTGAAACTGCTCAACAACTTCTTTCGCGATCATGCGTCTTTCTTCTTCTGCATGGCTTTTAACTTCCGTCATTACGCTCTAATATAGAGACACAAAACAAAACTTCAGGTCTAAAGAATGCTAAAGTTCAGCAAATACAGAACACAACTTCAACTACTAGAATGCTGAAGTTATTCACGAACAGAATAAAACTACAGCTAAAACATGCTGAAGTTCAGCAAATACAGAACACAACGCAACTACTAGAATACTTTATTCACGAACAGAACAAACACTTCAGCTAAAACATGCTGAAGTTCAGCAAATACAGAACAAAAACTTTAACTAAAATATGCTGAAGTTCAGCAAATACAAAACACAACTTCAACTACTAGAATGCTGAAGTTCATCACAAACAAAACAAAAACTTCAGCTAAAACATGCTGTAGTTTTACAAAACACAAAAACAAAAACTTCAGCTCAAAACTTACACAACATATTGTGTTGACTAATTCATTGTCAAATGTCGTTGTAAACGGTTAGAACGACTTTGGGTACGAGGTAATTTGCAAATTACAGGAGTTTGATTGGCTTCTTTTGATCGACTCCGACTACGTGGTGATTCACCAGTTGAAGGAACCGCATTAAGTACCTTTGAATGAATCTGGCTGCATGGTAATTGTCCAATTAAAGGCATTGAATTCAATTCCTCTTCAGTAGGAATTATATCCAATATCCTAAATGGCCGATATTTCTGTTTAATACAAAAAAGTATATTATGAAAATAAAATAAAACTAATACGTTAACATATTAACACAACTACAAAAATAAAAAATAAAATATTAACTTACACCATGATTACTGAAGTAATCCGCATGAAGTTCATTATATCTAGGCTCTCCCAAAGATACATAACGTAACATCCTAGGAACCTGAGGGACATCAAGGAAGTCGTCCTCTTTTAAATACTTCTCCCGAATATCTGGGAAGCACTCATAGAACCAAACACATACTGGAAATGGAAATCCACCAACAGTATACTCAGTTGAATTAATTTGTCTTGGTTGTCCAATGCATGTTTCATTGAGGTAATGAGCTTCTCATAAGACGCATTACCCCAAGGATAATCAGCACAAGCCTTATCATCTTCAACAATAGCTGCATACTCCTCCAGCAGAGTTGATTCATTCTTTTTTCCAAACAAAACAGACTCCACAACAAGAATTTCGATAAGCTTCACAGCATCTTCATCACTCTCGCATATGTGTTTGAAATTCACATCATCCTTTTGAGTTTCATTCCGGGACATAAAATCTCAAATGTCCTTCAAGGTCACACTCTTAGACTTCCGAAAATAGCGCTTCAGAATCTTGCTCTCTCGTTTACTTGGTTTTTCAACATTATGTGCTGTGATCCTCAAACCGCACATAATGCGAAAGTCTTCAAGGGTGAACGACACATCATGGCCAAAAATCTTGAAACTAATGGAGTCTCGCTCATTGGTGAATATTCGAGAAAGATTTAAACAATGAACTAACTTCATGCTGCATTTGAAATTCTCCATAGCCATAATATACCGAAATGTACTAGTATTCAGCTTATCATGTTGTGCAGGAGTCAAGAAAATTGCAATTAAACTCTTCAAATCGTGGTTCCCCTTCTAGTAAGCACGACAGTTAAACCAATCTCGAAACTCATAATGTCTCTCCCCTGGTTTTGTAGGTAGAGCAACAGGGACTGAAAGACCTTTGCATATTCTACGTTGTTTAGGTGCTTTAGGATCTTTAGGTGCTTTACGATTTGTAGGTGATTTGGATTTCGTAGATGCCATCTGTTAAAAAAAAAGTAAAAGATGGGAAAAATAACGTCAACACATTATCAAAAAATTAGTTAAAACTTCAGCTCTAAGAAGGCTGAAGTTCAACAAATATAAAACAAAAACTTCAGCTCCTAAATGCTGAAGTTCAGCAAATACAAAATAAAACGTCAGCTCCTAGAATGCTGAAGTTCACCAGTTACAAAACAAAATCTTTAGCAAAAACATGCTGTAGTTTTTATAAAAACAGAACACAAATTCAATTCCAAATAATGCTGAAGTTCATAAAAAATATAACAAAAGCACAAAACACAAAACAAAACTTCAGCTCCTAAAATTAAGGTATCCTTGAAGTATTATAAACTTCACACTTTAATAGCACCATCTATTTAACTCTCAAAATTTTTAAAAATTTCGAAGTCTCCAAAAGTCACTGAAGAATTTATAGAATTTTCATCAAAATCACAAACACACGTTCAAAAAACCTAAAACACAATCGTAAAAGTAAAACCTAGAAAACTAATGCACTAATCAAAGTATACCCTAGGAAACTATTTTATCATAAATAAAAAAAGGGAAACGATTCAACTAACATGACTATCAACAAAAAAAATCAGAAATTAAATCGTAAAAATAATATTAAAATAAAACCCAAAAAGTTAATGCAATGTACCTGTGATTATACGTAATATTATAGGGAATAAACAGTTGAAAATCAAGAAGAATGACGAAACCCGTTTGATTTCAAAGAAGAACAAATCAAAAACGCGAAGAACGGGAGAGAGAGACAGAGACAGTAGACTGACGTATACTTGGAGAGAAAGTAGTCTTTTAATAAATAGGGCGCCCCATGCAATTTTTAGTCCAATTTGTACTCGGTTATGTGGCACGTTAAGAGTTGTTGCTACAGTGAACGCAGATTTGTACCACCACCATATATATGGTACGGATCTTTGCTTTATTCAGAATCTCAGACTCCATTTCTTCGTCAACACGACCATTTCTCTCCTTTTCTCGCGCTCGCTCTGCCATTGCTCAGGTTCCAAACTAAGTTAAAGCTCTCTTAGTTTTAATAACTTTTTGGTTTGTTTTTATGTTTGAAATTCTGTTGATTCTTTTTTTTTTTTTGCACCAAAATTCTGTTGAAATTCGGTTGATTTACTCCTTACAATAATAGGAAATTCAAATCAATGATCCCAATATCTCCTCAAATTGCTTTTCACGTAAAATTGCTGAATAATATGCGTATAATTGCTTCTTTACGTGTTAGTGTCATGTAATTTCTGAATTTTCTTTTTGTTTGTTTTTTATTTCGTTTTTCGTAATCAGGTGAAATTGAATTGTAAAACAAAAACAGAGGGTATTTGTTCTTTAATGATTGGTTTTCTTTGCGATGAAGTTATCTGCTGAATATAATTCAGCATACAATGCAAGGCAATTCAGAGCTAATTATAATATATCCTCAAAATGATTTTTTTTGGTAATCTTTTGATATTGTTCGCGAGTAATATGCATAAAAGTACATCATTTACGTCACTATTAGAATTTTGACTGATTGGTTGACTATCTTGGTGATTGTAAACCCAGACCGGTGTTGGTCACTCATCAAGCTTCAATTTTTAAACAAGGTAGTGGCCTCTCTGTTCTATAGTTTTGGGTTATTTAATGTTTAAAATTATCCTTGATAATAATAATGTGGCTTCCAAATGCTAGCAACAAATGGTAATATAAGTTTCTCCTCTAAATGTTTTTCTTATTATGATGTTGACAACCAATATGTGTAAAAGCGCCTCGTTTATCTATCTGTATACTTTATGATGAGTGATTGGTTGGCTATTTTGGTGATCAGGTGAAATTGAATTGCGAAACAAGAGCCTGGATTGGTGTTTGTCCATGGCATCATGAATTGTAGCGGAGGCAATTGTGTCGGGCAATAAGCAGAGAGCGCTTAAATTTATTGGTATTGCATGCCGCCTTAATAGTGAACTAGATGTCAAAGATCTTTTGGCTGCTTGTGAAAATCTTGATGCCTCAACTCCTGATCACCCTGGTGAAGTTGGCGATGTTTCGAGTGAGAAACATGTTGATGGTCGTGTCGAATCAGATGAGGTTTCTGATGGGGAGAGGAGTTATACTGAAGAACACGTGCATTTGGTTACACATATTAAGATCAAGAAGGACTATTATGCAATTCTTGGTCTAGAGAAGGGTTGTTCAGTTGAAGAGATAAGAAAGGCATATCGGAAGCTTTCGCTGAAAGTTCATCCGGACAAAAACAAGGCTCCGGGTTCTGAAGAGGCATTTAAGAAAGTATCCAAGGCCTTTAAGTGTTTGAGTGATGATGATTCAAGGAGCCGGTATGATGAGACGGGTTTGGTTGAAGAATTTGAGTTTCATCAGCTGTATAATCTTAGACGTCGGAGGAGAATGGAGCATGAATATATTGAAGATGATTTTGATGATGAAGAGATTATAAGGGCATTTTTTGGTCAGCGTGAAATGTTTAGGACAGCTTATGTCTACAGGACAAGGACCAATGTCCGTCAGCCGAGAGAGGATTTAGGTTCCTCTGGGCCTAACTTAATTCTCCTCCTTCAATTGTTACCATTTTTGATCATTTTCTTACTTGCTTATCTTCCTTTCTCGGAGCCTGAATATTCTTTGCATAAAAACTACTCTTATCAGTTTGAGAAGGTGACAGATAAATATGGGGTAGAATTTTTCGTTAAATCGGCAGAATTTGATAAGAATTATCCTCTTGGTAGTCCTGCTCGAGAGAAAGTTGAAGACCATGTTATTAAAGATTACAAAAATAGGCTTGAACGTTACTGTGATATAGAACTCCAGAGGCGACAATGGAACAGGAACTACCCAACACCTCACTGTGACAGGCTTCAAAATTTTGGAGTAGCTTGAGGTCAGCTTAGTTTCTTCTGGCTCTTTCCATTCTGTTCTCTGCTGAAAGTGATTTTCAGCTTTGATCAATGCAATGACTTTATAATTGCTATCCATTATGTGAGGTTTCATGTCATCTTTAGAAACTAAATAATTCAACCTCCAGTCAGTAAATTACACATTTAATGCACTATTCTAGATATTGAGACATGCCTATGCAGCCCGACTTCTAGATTGTTGTTCAAGCTTCACCAGATATATAAACATGCAACCATAACAGGAAAACATATCTCACATTGAGGTTAGGTGGAGTTATACTATTCTGATTTCTTTTCAAACACCATAAGAAGCATGTATGGAAGGACTGGTCCAATTCGGCAATGGCCTGTGGATATGCTCAAGAATAAAATATGGACATTTAAGCAATTGAGATAAACAAGGACACGTCAACTTATTTTCTTTTCAGCAATTGCAATCTTTCAACCATTTTTTACCCTTTCTCCTCGTGAAGATTAGATGACATGGAAGTTTTGTTTGCTTTTACTATGTTAGTCCCATTTTAACGTTCTTTGTGTGAATATAAGTTTTTTTTTGTAACGGAACCATCTATTGCAACTCAACTTTGTTGAATGTTAGATTGCAGTTTGCATGAAAATATTTTCTTTTGGAAAAGGAACTGCCGGTTGCAACTTAACATTGTTGAATGTTAGTGCCATCCTATGTTGCGTGGACTCTCTAAAATGCTGCCGCACCCGTGTCGGATCCTCCAAAAATACTACTTTTGGAGGATCCAACATGCACCCAGCGAACTTATCGGAGGATCCGAGCAACATAGGTGCCATCTTTCTATTGAAGTCCTTCAATGTTAGTGCATTAGTTCTATTAATATTGAAGTCCTTGAATGTTGTCCCTGAGGGGAAGGAATCTACCTTTAAGACTTCTGAAAGTCACCTTTGTAGTTTTATCTTTCAAGATAGTATAAATCTTATACTTGTTGAATCCTACTGGCTACTGCTATGTTCATTCTGTTACATCCTATGTTATCTGTTATGACACTAATGGCCCTGTAGTAAGAAATATAATGCTGCAAATATGATTAGACTACAACCTGCTGGTTTTGAGTGTTGTTTACAGATTTGTTATCTGTTGTGACACTATTTGGCTTGTAGTAAGAAATATAATGCTGGTGTTGAATATTTTTTACAGGGTTTGTTTTCTTTCTTTCTTTTAATTTTTCGGTCATAATGACTACCGCGGAGGGGGCGGGGGAACTTAAATTGCTAATAAATTTGCATCCTTTATGATTGACCTTTAACTTGGTATAGGAATTGGAAGAATGTGGAGATGGAGAGAAAGGTTTTATTCTGTGGCCTGGGTGTTGGCATTCTAATTATTTTGAATTCTTGAAAGAAATTAATGAAAGCGACACACTGAAGAAAGATGTAATGGGGTATCTTTTCAAGAATTCATAAAGAGTGTTAAATTATTTGTTTCCATTGGCTATAACTGTAAGTAAGATCTTATTTATTCATTGGATTGTTTGAAAGTTTTATATAACATTTAACCATAGATGATATGGATTTTATCAAGTTATACGAGTTGGGGTGTCAGCTTCCTTTTTATCTAATGACTTTGGAATTTTGATAGATGTTTTACTTTTTCTGTAGCTTGTCTTTTTAGACCCTGGTTCTTACTGAATACGCATATTTCTTCATACAGCAAAGCTTTTCTAGCTCCAGCAATTTCTTTCCTATTTATCCTTGAGTAATGGCTTCCACGTGTACATGGATATAGCTGGAGACTGATTTCTGATTTTCTTTCTAGTGATAAAATAAGAATGGCGAGGTGTGTACGAGATATCGCTGCAGTCCACTTTGATGGATAACTTCTGCACTCTAAAGGCTTTCCCAAATGCATAGTAATAGGCACTTATCTTGGGGAATAGGGTTATTTATTAACTCATGACATTGATTCATGCAGACATATCTTGTGTATAACCTGACCTAATCTTTTTGGTGCCATCTTCTGAGATGGCTAGTAATTTAGTTGCTTTTTGCTATACTTGTATTGCAGGTATGTCTACTGGGTGCATGGAGATTTAAGGTGTTAATGCAACACTTCTAGTATGTTGTGCAGGACGAGACTCTGCTTGGGTAGATAAAGCAAGAAACAAAGCTTCATCTCCAGATCCAGATGTATGATCAGACATCTTTTTTCTCCATTATTGATAACAATTCACTTAACAGCATGCCATAGCGTGATTGAGATAACATAGACATGGCTGACAGCATCTAAGTCACACTTACTCATTTGAAATTAGTCATTCTTGCAGTAGTTCGGATACATTCCCTACTAAACACGTCCTCAACCTGCTAAAAGCAGGAAGTACCCATAGGAAACTCAAGGGATCCAATATATAATGAACATAAGCTTCACATTCAGTTCCGCGATTGGAACAATATACACAGATCCATGCATATTTCAGGCCATTGTGCTGTAGGGCATCATGGGAGAAAAAGGTGTCCTAGTGTGAATGAAGTACTGTGTCTTAGAAATTTTTCTGATGTGCCTGATTTATCAATGCTTAAGGAATCATATGCCATTTCTTAAGAAATTCTTTTTGTGATGTTCCTATTACATCGATGAAATATTAGTAATCTTGTTAAAAATAGGCAAAGGCTTTAGTCACAAGCCCATTTGACCCTTTTTTGGTTACACTCCAGAGATATCTATGTTCTAGTGTATACTCAAAGAAGATATACAATATTCGAGTAGAGTGTGTAAATGAAATGGGAGCGATTTTTGTTAATATCCATTGCAATCAAGAGATTATAATTCAAAATGTAATAATTTTAGATCTTGTGATCTCTTGGCCCTTGTTGTTCAGTTGAGTATTCATCTCCATTGTTAACTATGTTCAATTAAGAAAAGAAGTTACTACTTCCTACAGTTTTGAACAAAAAGGAAGGTAAAGGAACAGAAAATATAAGGGGAAAATTGTTTGTTTGTTTCAGTTAGTGACCAATTTAGTAATTTTGTCGACAAAATGCTCTGGATTCAAGGGGGAAAAATATTATATGAACTGAAGAAGCAGTGGTTTGGATCTAGAGGGTGTTTGGCTAAGCTTATAAGGTGCTCAAATTAGCTTATAAGCACTTTTCGGCTTATTTATACGTTTGATAAAGTTAAAAGTGCTTATAAGCCACGTGCTTATAAGTCAAAAATAAGCCAAAAATCATAAGCTCGTCACCCCCTACTTATGAATTTTTAGCTTATAAGCACTTTAAGTTTAACCAAAATTTTTACTATTTTATTCTTAAAATATTCTTTTTTAGAACAAAACTCTTACATCAATACTCACTGCCTCAACTATTGTTTCAACCTAACCCCCCGCCTCTCAAGTGTTGAATTCTCATTGACTATTTAATATAAGCAAATTCTCTACTTTGCATATTTGTATCTATGTGATTGTGTATTAATCTTTGAACTGTATGTAATAAATAAGGACATATCAAATTTTTGGTGTATTGCTTTTTAAGTGTTTTGGTGATGAAGACAGTGTTTGTTTGTCTTAAATATTTTCTCCTATTTAGGTTTTGTTTTTTACTGAGAAACTTTTGTCAATTTTATTAATTGTTATAACTTATGATTAAATACTTATCATAAAATAAATTATATTTATCATAAAAATTATCTTATCTAAGCATAATTGTATTTAAAATAAAATGACAAATAGAATATTTTGTATTTGAATTGATCTGGAATCTAAAATTTTGAAGAAATTACTCCTTATAAGTATAAACAGTTAAAAGGTTATTTAAGTTATTTTAACAGAAAAATAGCTTATCAGCACTTTTTTATCAAATTATGCAGCATCTTATTATCAATTTCAGCATTTGTATTCAAAAACTGATTATTTATTAAATCAGTTTCAGCACTTTATTTCCTTATATATACTCTAGCATGATTCCCTTAACACCAATCTCACATGATAATCAAACTAAAATATCCAAACATCACATATTAACGCAAATAACGCTCGAATTCCCCAAAAGAAACTCCACATATTGCTATTATTCCTAAAGAAATTAAAACTGGTCATTTATATGAATAAACAGTCCTACCAGAATCCAAGAAATTGTTAGGAAAAGGAGTCATCAAATGAAATTGGCTCTATGGAAGTCTTTTACGTTAGCAATGATGTAAGAGCATAAAAGTTGTAGTGCTTCAGAAACTAACAGACAAACACTAACTGCCTGACAAAGTTTGTTTTTTTAGAAAAAAGAAGAAGATGAATCAATAGTAGAAAATTAGCAATAGTTACCAAGGAACCAATTTACTGATTCTATTCCAAATTTCCAATAAGCTACTTCTAAAAAGGCAAAGCTAAGCAATTTTAGTTCTCAGGTTCATCAGAGATGCACATCTTCTCTTTGTACTTGATGCGGTTCTTTATGACTACGGTTGCATCGTATTTAGCCAACCAAGAACTTAAAAAGGTATGAAAAATTGAAGGGCAGTTCATATTTACCACACCAAAGATGAAAAATAAAGAACCTGAGAAACCAACAGAAGACCATTTCAAACGGACGGCCAAGTTAGGACAACAATCTGTCACGCCCCAAATCTGAAGAGGTGTAGCCTGCACCCGGTGCCATACTCGGCCCGAGCGTACCACTCTGTAACTGTGAACTCTGGAGGGGTAACCCTCAACTTAGGTCGATGAGGCCATATTCTGAATCATCTGAAAATAACGTCTCTCTCATATGAGGGATACACATACCCAAAAGCTGATATATATAATTGTGCAGGCGGACGAAGCCGCCATGAACATCTACTGCTATACAAAATATGCATGACTCATCTACAAGCCTCTAGAGATAACTGAATCGTACCATGGTCTGGACAGGGCCTCGACCTACTCATCAAACCTGTATATATATAAAATGGACTCTAAGGTCTAGACCTGGTAAGTCCGAGGAAGTGGAGCTTACCAACAAAGCTGATGTTTGACTCTGTCTGCTAGGAGGGTACGTCCAACTGTCAATCAGGACCTGCAAGCATGAAATGCAGCGTCCCCGGCAAAAGGGACGTCAGTACGAAATAATGTACCGAGTATGTAAGGCAACAAAACAATTGAAAGCTGAAACTGAACTGATAATATAATAACTGAAAGTAACTAGGAGTCAAAGATAATCTGAAGATATGCTTACCTGCTGATACTGACTCAACTCTCTCAATATAGTAAGTAAAATAGTTTCCCGGCCTTATAAGACTCGGTATGTGTAACTGCTCTGCCGTAGTAGGCTCGCTCATAGGCGCTCGGCCGTACTAGGATCTGTATCTCGGCCATTCTGGGCTCGCTCATAGGCGCTCGGCCACAGTAGGCTCGGTATATAATTTACCATCTGATTAGAGGTTGCCCAATAGGGGTCTGCCCATCGATTATAGCTCGATGGTGATGAAAATATATTGTATATACGTAGACTCTCTAGTCTCTTGGCTAAAAAAAGACAAAACTAAACTGAATATGAAGTCCCGATAAGGGAGAATGCTGTAACTTATGAGACTAGGACAACGTACATAAATTCAGGAATATGAACTTCTCTTTATGTCTCGTTATCAAACACATGTAGTTACTGGATCATGCCAAAATGAAGGAAAGGTTTAGCCTTAATATACCTTATCACAATCTTTCCAATCACCAAGTTGAACTCGCCTCTTCACACCATAATCTACAATAACGATAATAATGCTATCATTAAGTTACGAAAGGTACAACTATCGCACAACTAACGACAAGCTTATTTTGTATAAAAACGGGCAGCATCTCCCCTATAATCCTTACTTCCTCCAAAATCAAGATAACACCAACAGCACAAGAACACAATAATATCAACATATTTACATTATTTTCCAACCTTATATGCACCACAAAATACTACAAAACAGCCCAACACATCCCAATCTCTTCATACACAAAACGACCACCAAAGTAGTGTCAAACAGCCCGAGTATGTTACGACGAACAACCAGCCCTCCACCCTGCATTTATGTGGTGTTTCTTCAAACCCTTCCTCCTCCAAAACTCCAAAAAAATAGTAGTAAAATACGCAATCCAAAAGCAATACAAACAGTCAACAAAACAGTCTGCTACAAGTGAATAACTCGAACTCACAGCTTTCAGTCACCGTACCGTGAGTTCTTACATTAAAGAACGACTTTACATACATCTCCAACAGAAAAAATGAATGAAAGAGAGCAGTAAACATACCTTATTTGTTGAATAACTCGTCTCCTATCTTGGTTCTTCAAACTGTAGGTTTTACCTCCAACTAGAACTTGAAAAGGAGAGAAAACCAATTAGGATTTGTGGGCAATTTTAGGAGGACGTTTGCAGGGGTTTAGGTTTGGTTATTATGTTATATAATTGAGTGTTATATTGCAATATATTAGCTCTTAAATGGGCTCTTTGGGTGACCCAAAATAGCCCCTTTTTGGACTCTCATTTAAGCAAGTAGGTGACACACCTACTTGTCACCTAGCAGTCTGTGCAGTCCCGCATAAATACACATATCTCTCTACTCCGATTATTGACAAACGGTTTAATGAGTTAGAAAATGGACTCATAGATCTTCAATTTGGTAGGTAGAGCTAATTCCAAGTATATTGGAAGACAATCGCATCTACATTTGACCTGATTTTCAGCACATTTATGAATGTAACTTGTGATGACCTTTGCCAACGTTTGTTCCACAAGTTGCTTGACTTAAAAACATAACACACGACTATCATACGACTAAAATAACTCATAACATAACCTCCTTATCTTGTTATGCACCCTAGTCTCATGACAAAAGTACACGTTATAACATTCCCAACTTGTCGGCATTCGACGAAACTTATTTTCTTCAATTTGTTTAGCTTCTTAGCCTTTCAACCATCTTGGTACTAGTTATCCATGATCTTTAATCTCCAAGTTAACATGATTAACTTACTTTATGTACTCTCAAAGATGATCTCATTTATGATCTTACATCAATTGACTTACGAATACTCTTTCGTACGAAGATATGGGGTGTAACATCATTCCCCACTTTGGAACATTCATCCTCGAATGTTGACTGATGTGCTTATGAGTCTCATAACCTATAGCTCTTACGAATACTTTACTGCTGCTCTTTCCATCTAGGCAACTGTTCTTTGAATAACTCCAAAGGTTAGGGCATTCCTCCCTTTAGGCCTCTTTCTCACACCACGACTTGTGGTCGGAATTCTCCCAATCTCGTAAATGTTGCTGTCTTATGTCATGCAGCCTGTATGACTCTGTCCTTATATGTGTGCCTATGTGACTCTTCTCTCCTTTTTCCTTCATATTTTAGCCAATCTTTAGGCCTCACTTTGTGAACATTTATAGAACTATGACAAGCTGTCCCTCTGGGAATCTATAGGTGTACTGAAGTTTTTCGCTCAATACATTGTTGAACTTACGACTATTGCTATATCTTGTTTCATAGCCTCGGTTAGCTATGTTTATGGCTTTACTATATCTAGGTAGCTTATACTATACCAAAACACTTACTTTGACTTATTATGGCCTAGGTCTGCTACCCAACTCCAGGTTTCTCTCTCGCTGCTTATCCAATATGTATAAATTTAAGTCCCTTAATGCTTCCTCATTACTATTCATCTTAAGAATGACAGCCTAATCCCATCTCACACTTTGGAACATTCATCCATCTATTGTTGATTCACCTTAATGTTGATCTATAATCTACCACTGATCACTTGAAACCTCTTATGTAATATATTATCAATAGGGCTCACGTCTCATAAGGGAACATCTGGAGTTATTTGCCTGATCAACTTAGGGTCAATACTATACTTCAATAATCGTATTTCATAGCATCCCAATGTGATTCACCTTATGGGGGTATTGTAATCCTGTACAATTCATGAAATCTCTTTTCTTTGAATCATTACCCAATTAAAGGCCTAAACGTCATCCTCTTATCTATCACACTTACACCCTTATTCTACCACTAGGGTAGCATTCCATCTCTTCTAAATTCTTCTAGTCATAAACTCCTCTGAGTTCACTCATGCTATACTAAGCTTTTTATAACTTATGGAAACCATCAGCTCTTTTGTTGTGATGGGTTTAATCCCGAGGACTTACCTATTCTCGTCACCTTCTCACTCTCCTTTTCTTATCCTTACTCCTGTCTACCTAAAACCTTGTCACTCTACCATACTTTAGCTTGCGACCTACATATATCTATTTATACTACTCGCAACCTTCCTTTAACTTGCTAGCATCATAGATTCCTTATGTTATTATGGAACCTCAAGCGAGACACCATATCATCTCTAACTCTTCTTTACTCTCTTACCTAGATCTCTCTGTACCTGGAAACCATAGGCTGGAAGATATGCCACTGACGACAGCACTATCATTTCTTGATACAGAATTACGACGCTTCCATCCCTCTATTTAATATCTGGATTATTAGTAACCTTCTGTACTTGGGCATCTTATACCTTCTTAACATGTATCTTACTTACCTTTAAATCTTGCATCGTATCTTCTATTGCTTTCATAACCTCCCTTCCACATAGGTGGAATTAACATCCACACCTTAAAGCTCTACTATAATACTTGCACATCATGTGCATACACAATCTGGCGAAGGCTTCATAATGACTTCTTATGAGGTTGGTACTGTTATAACAAGATTTATCGTAGAGCCATCATAGAATATGGCCGTTATACTATCTCTTTTGTGCCTCTGATATTTAGAGTGATTCTACAATATTCTGAATCACGATCTCTCTACTCATCGGGGTCTAATAATCATAGTTGATGTAACTCTTTAGTTTCCTCTTCTATCTCAGCCTTTAAGTAGGCTTACTTTATCTTCTGATCTGCGACTCAGGGTAATAGTTATTACTTTAGCCCCTCGTGGACGCTATGGAACATCCATGATATAACCTTCTAGCAATTCAAGCTTTTGTCTGTGACATGGACTCAATTCTTTCTTTTAACTTATACAGGAGTATCCTATGGTTGTATCATTGTCAACATATATGCTACATGGATAACACTCTGAAATCTTAAGTGTGTTCATAACGTTACTAACTCTAGGTCATAGATCGAATAATTCCTTTTGTGCCTTCTCAGCTTTCATTAAAAGTAAGCAGTTACTTTTCTTGGTCGTCCTGCCACTTGTTGCATGAATACTTGGCTTATCTTAGTTCCCACATATATTGGAATTTTTTGCAACTCATATGATCTCAAATGTTACTTTGGATTTTACTTCCCTTTCCTTAGTCACAATGGGTACCATTTTCTTATAGAGTGCATACGATTTTGTAGTGAGACTATTGTTACAAGACCATTATTTATTCAGGTCACTATGCTTAGTTTGAAGCCTTCTTCCTTATTTCCTCAGCTAGTCTTTTATTGTAGCATTTAAGGAAGACTCTCTGACTCTTGTAAAGTTGTGAGCTTATCCCATTATATACTTGACGGAATTTTTGATGTTCTTACTCACCTATAAATATCCTTAGTTACATACCTCCGTAACCTTGTTCTCGTGGGGTTACTTCTGAACTCAATTTTTTTTCCCCCGTGGCACTCTTTTTTATTGCCGTAACACTTTTACGGCACTTATAACTACCTCAACTCCTATCTAAATATTTCTCAAGGATTACGATATCGTATTTGCAAGACTGAATTCCCTATGATGGGGTTCACTAGGTTTATCTTGCACGATCTGCTGATTTATCTGTATCCTCATGTCTAGCCATAGGCTCTTCCTGAATCAACTACTAACTACTTGTTGGTTCATTCTCATATCTATATTCCGCGTAATCTCTATTGGGATGTTTCCTTTGTCTTAACTTACCTCTCGCATTGGCTCCTTATGTATCAAGTGTTCATTCACACTTATTTATCAATAACATCCTGGCCTGGAACCTTTACTGCCTCTCCACGGCATCGTGCTTGCATAATGTTCTGGAGTCGTAACATATTTGTAGGGTCTGAATAAATGCAATCTCATTCCTTTCGCCCTTTCTACCGCATTCTTCCTTTACTATTCCGTAGTTACCTGAATTACTAACTCCGACTTAGTACCATATCACACCATCTTCTCCCCTTTAGGGGAGTACTAACATTTAATTCTATGAAGATTTACCTATAACTATTTTACCTCTTTATCTTTGGCGTCTTTTCACGTCTTCACTAACTCTTATTCACCTTGCAGTAACCCTTCTATACCAGGGATAACTGAATTTCTTACACGCGAGGGTGACACCTAGTGTAACTGGCACACTTAGTCCCTTAAGCATAACTATACTCACATTGCTTGCTTTAGGGAAGCGTCTTCCCAAATGACCTTTAAAAGTTATACTTTCGTTGTCCATTCTGTCATTCCGGAACACAATTTCTGAAATTCTTACGATGCCGACTATTATCAAATCCTTTGGTCCCTAAATCATGTTTAATTTTTTTCTTGTTTACTAGCCTATGTTGATTTTTATTACTCCGGGGGGGGGGGGGGGGGTAGGGTCTAACTTAGACTTCAGCTAATTACGTTGGAGTCACCAACTCATTTTCTCGAAATGAGGATATGACTTTATGACTTATACTCTTTTATAGTCTCAAGGTTGTCACTTCTTCTCTTTTTCTTTACTTGACTATAGACTATGTCATCCTGTCATATTATGATTTACCGTTACCACCCTTTTATCACATCTTATTCGTAATTCTTCATTTACTCTCTTCTTATTTTCTTGCTAATATCTTTGTTTATTACCTTATTCTAAAAACTTCAACAAAATATTCTTTCACTTGTATCTCTCTTTCTCTCACTTAGAGGTGGGCATCGGTTGGTTCGGTTCGGTCGGTTATTATAAAAGTACGGTTCGGTTTATCGATTTTCGATTTTATAATATTAATAACCAATTCAAACCAAAGTATTTACGGTTCGGTGCGGTTTTTTCAAAGTTCGGTTCGGTTATTTCTGGTTTATATTTTCGGTTTCAAACGGTTGTAGGAACAACGAAGTATTTACTGTGATTGAGAACATTGGCGCCTGAGCTTTGCATTAAGGACATCATCCGTGCTTATTCTTTGAGCGACTTCGAGCTTCAGTTGTTGAATGTTAATGGCAGTATGGGCTTTCAATAGATATTGATGCGGTGAAACCATACATATTCTATGCAAGTGTTATTATTAAATCAGTGTTTATGGTTGCCCTGGTAATTTTTCTTTCTTTCACTTAATGTGAATCTGGGCAGAGAAGTAAGCTCAGCAGACAATAACACATGCAAAGGTAACTACACTACAAATGAAATCAATAATAGACTATAGAGAAGAAGCACACAGAGAACGTGCAAACAGAACACCTAAACAGTTCACCAGTGGCAAACAGTTTTACCAAAGCCTAGAAGAGTAACATCGTCCCAAACCATCTTTCTTCTCTTGGGACAATACAATATGTATTCCAACCAAAGTATGTGGTATTAATCACAAACCCACATAAAGTCAAAAAGCACAGGTATACACCAACAACTACTAATAGCAAGTAGAAGTTGATACAAAATAGGTAACAGAACACATAACAAAATTTATCTATCCAATAGTAAAAACTTGCAATAGGTCACAACTTATACTGGAAGGCAACAGCTTTAAATGTAAGTGAAGTAATAACAGAACCCTAAATCTAATTTTTGACGGGAACATGGGAAGGAACAACGTAAGTGACAGTAAGTTACTAAGTTTGGGTAATTAGGTTTGGGTAAATTGGGTGGGGTGGGATTCAAAGGTATTGGACTATTCATTTGGGCTTCAGCCTAACTGCCTAAGATTTATAGATCATATCATCATAAGATGGGTAATACAAAATTTTCGGTTTTTCGGTTTAACCGAAAACTGAAATACAAAAATCGTAAACCGCACCAAAAAACCAAAAATTAATAATTTTAATACCGTGCACCGATCGAAAAACTGATTAAATCGAAATCAAAAAACCGGAATTCACGGTTCGGTCGATTGTTTCGGTTCAGTCGGTATTATGCCCACCCCTAGTCTCACTGGCTCATCGGGTCGCCTACTATTCATTTTTTACTAGGGGTGGGAGTCATACTAAAGTAAATATTTATCCCTTCTAGGATGCCACTACATGTCTTCTGATATTTTTGAACGTTCTAGTATTCATATCTACTGTACTATTCTAGAGTGCACCATCTGGTATGCACGATCTAATAGGGCCTCAAACAGGGCCACGTCATCAAAAATTCTCTCTCTACTAATTCCCTTACCTGCAATATTAGCGCTCTGGCTTGCTGTAATTTTTCTAATTGCAAGCATCTTGATAATTAGCAAACATAAGTCTTGGCTCGAACTCTTATGACTCAGCTCTATAGCATGATGTGGATATGAAAGAAGGGTAACATACTCTTAAATGCCTTGTAGCTTCCTGTTTATATAATGTGGTGCACAACATATCTATAAACAAGGATCTACTAGACACGGCTTGTAGACTCCTGATCGAGGCCAACCCTGTACTACTACAAAGTAGCAAGAGTGGTCGAAGCAGCTTTTACTCGAGAAGGTCGGGATCGATTTCCACAGGGAGCTAGAGATGGGAATTGAGTTTCTATCTAAAGTGGAGTTGCATAATTGTTCATAATTGCACTTCTAAACAAATTTGGTTTTGATATTACTTATAAATTTATACTACTAAGATGCTAAATTAAGCTAACTTAAGCTTAGAGTAGACTATTGAAGGTTGTCTAATTAGTTAAAAGGCACTAGGGGAGTGACTTTCTCCTAGGTGGATACTTGACAGGTTCTCGTGTCTAAGGCTAGGTTGTCATATTTGGGGATTACGATATAACCATTGCACGATTCTACTCACTCTATACCTCTTGGTAGTTCGAGTGATTTTGCCCTAATTGACTTTCTCAAGATCAATTGGGTATGATCATTTGTGCAAGCAATTGAGGTTCAAGTCGGGTATTACTATCTCTAGGTTTAACCCTTTAATTGGGGCTATCAATCTCTTGAGTACGCCCCAATTCCTTGTTGGACTAATTTTTATAGACTTAGGCTCTCTTTCTCAAGAAGAGCCCAAGTCAACTAGGCATAAACTAGTGTTTGCAACCACTAATTCAACATTAAAATCACAAATTAGTCCAAATATCAAACACCCATAAACATTCAAGCCTTAAAACACAAGATCCATCAATTACCCACACTAGGGTTGAGCCACAACCCTAGCTGATGGGTCTAGCTACTCATGATAATAGAGGAAAATAAAGAAATAGATGAAGAAAAACCCATAATATTTAGTTACTAACTAAAACTTGAAGATTCAATGATAAAACTATTGTAAAATTACTCAAAATGGTAAAAGGACACTATTCACGAGCGTAGCTCAACTTAAAATTATAACTAATAAACCTAAAAATGGGAAAAGAAACTATTTATACTAGGCCAAAAATTCTGGACAATAATACCCCTGCGGGGCTAGTGCGGACCGCACAAAATCGAGTGCGGCCGCACTAAGTCTCTTAGCTGAAACTTCTGCTCTCTGAACATGGCCACCGCGGGCCGCACAAAATGCACCGTGGCCGGGGTGGCTTCTGTTGCAGTCCGCACAAAATGGACCGCAGACTGCATTGGCAATGTTCCTCCAACTTGGCAACTCTCTGAACTTGAGCTTTGTGGACCACACAAAATCGAGTGCGCCGCAATGAAGTCAATGCGGTCCGCATGAAATGTTTTGCGGCTGCATTGCTTGGCTGCCTGAAATGAGCACTCTCTGAACCTCCTCTTTGCGGACCGCACAGAATGGAGTGCGGCTACATTGGTCCTGTTATACTGAGCTTGGACTTATTCTTGGTACTTGTGCATGTTTCACTCCTTTTTGAGCTAGTTTTGACGAATTGTCACCTCGTTGACCAAACCCTGCAGTCAAGTACAACATGTGAGCCTTTGGGACTATTTTGTACACCTTTCTAATCAAAACTCAAGTAAGAAGGAGTGTAAAATGCATCATAATCCCTAGTTATTAACTCCCCCAAACTTAATTAAGCTTTTGCTTGTCCTCAAGTAAATAAAATCAGACCCACCCATTAAGAGTACATCCGAGACAATTCAGCTGACCTAAAGTGACCTCAACTAGCATCAATTGGGACTAACAATTGCCCTCAATTCAAATGAATCATTAACAACATTTACTCTTTTAAACACCATGGATTTAGTGTGACACAAGAGCATCAAGAGTTGACTCAACACATCAAAGAAACTCTTTCTATTACTTTGGTCATTGTGGAACCCAAACTCACACATCCTCGACTCTCCCTAAGCAAACCTCACCTTTAGGATAGTAGCACTCAGAACGAGGTTAATGGAAATACACTCATCTCTCTCAAGGAAAAGTCACAAGTCTGGCACTAGGTACCATATGCTTGCCCCTTATGTGAGTCACCCCTAATGTAAGCTTCATTCAACTCAAGATCATATAGCGCTTTTGTGGAGACATAGTGAAGGCTTTTGATTTAAGGTAGGAAATGTTTGGTCTAAGTAGGTTCCATCTTCCCTTTAGCACTCTTTTGCTTCATTTTGACACACATTCACTTGACTTTTTAAGCCATTTCAATTCTTTCTAAGGGGTTAGAGAGACACACTGTCACTCTTTCTTGTTCATTTCAAATATTTTTTTCCTTTCTAAACTTTCCACAACTTTCATTCTTTGCTTTTATTGAATCCCTTCATTCTTTTCTACATTGAACATTCTTTTTGTCTTTTTGATTTTCTTTCTTTTTTCATTGACTTTCCTTTTCTTCATTTTGTACCTTTTTCCACTTTGTTGCAATCCTTGTCTCTTCCCCCCCCAAACTTATACTTGTGCCATGTGCTAAGAAAAGATCGGGTGCCAAGAGAGGATATCTTTAGAACGGGTAAAGGCTTGTATCGTGGTTCTTGAAGGAAAAAGGTCTAAGGCTCAAAAGGGCTGACTAGGGATTTTATCATTGGTAGGCTATGGAGGTGTTCAAGGTATCATTCAGACCAAGGAGTGTCACACCTCCTTTTTACCACCCGAGGGATGATAGGAAAGAAAAGGAGTTTTTCCAATTTAAGTGACATTAGTTGAAAAGGGATTAATTTATTTTAATTCAAAGAGTCGCCACTTGGAATTGAGTTTTGGTGTCCCAAGTCACCATTTATTTTAAAATCGAATTCAAGGAAATTGACTCTGATTAAGTCTGCGAAACACAGAAGACCGAGTAAGGAATTCTGTTAACCCAGGAGAAGGTGTTAGGCACTCCCGAGTTCCATGGTTTTAGCACGGTCGCTTAAAAATTTATACTTGGCTTAAATTATTTGATTACGTATTTTTAAACCTATGTGCATTTACCCTTTTTAACGCTTTTAATTGCTTGAATTATTCATAATTAAAGAATTGAGTTACGCGTACGTATACTCTTTTCTTTTTGGTGCGTCAAAATCATGTCACGCGAACGTGTCCACGATTAATAACGCTTTTGTTGATTTATTAAGAAAGTTTGGTTGAAGTTGCGCGAACGCATCCCTCGAGTCCCGTGGTTCTATCACGGTCGCTTTTATTGACTAATGTTCGGCTTAAATCAATCTTGACTATTCTTGTACTTTATTGCTTATGGCTTGTCTATTATCACTTCACTTAATTTATTATATTTTTTATTAATTATTTTGACCTAGATGTACGCACACGAGGTACTTCTTTGAAATTAAATGTTAAACATGGTTATAACATAACTATTTTAAATCTAAAGGCATCGAGACGCAGAATACGCACACGATTTTTTAATTATTTAATCATATCAATCCAAGATTCGATAAGAACACATGGGTTACTAGCATAATATCTTTTAGATTCGAGATATATAATTATATACTATTATTATTGGAACGAGTCTTGAATTAGTTAATGACTCATTTCGCCCCCTCACAATTATTTTTTATATACAATCCTTGGAATGTCTTAATGAGCCGAATTCTCCCATAAACGCATTCTTTCGGTATCAACATCACACAAAAATAAAAGAATAAATGTCCCAACAATTCCAAACTGGAATCCAAGCATGATAAAACAAAAGAATATGAAGAAAAAAAGAAGAAAGAAAAAAAAAATACATTACAAATTGAACTAAATAAGATATTCACTATTAGTCACATTGTAAAAAGAGATCAACTTAAAACTAAGAAAACTAATCGATGGAAATATCACACCTTCCATTAAAATGTGTGACGTGAGTTTTTTATGCAAAAAAATTAAGAAAAAATGAAAAATTTAAAATAACTCATAAAAGAAAAATTTCAAATAAACTCCAAACCAAAACAGGCTACAAGGATTTTACATGAACTCTTGAAGGGAAGTAAAAATTTTTTTTTTTTTTAGAAGTGGTATTGCCGCAAATTAATAAACTTAAAATAAAAACTCATGATGGACTTGATCTTTAGGTTCAGTACTTCTTATTAATAAATTTCATGGCATAAGATATAACTTTATTGTTTGAACTATTCTTACCCACTTAACAATGATATTATTCTAACATAAAAAATAAAAAAAAAATTAAGACAATGTTTTAGCCAAAACAGTAAATAAAAAAAAATACTTACATACTCAAGATTCAAGGAATAATATTTTAAATACACAACAGGGATTAAGAGAAAAATAAAAACTCAAATACCACTCCAATAATAAATGAGATATAAACTATAGCAACACAACAACTTCATAATAGATCTTAATTCTTATAAAATAGCTATTTACAGTTTATGTTCCAACAAACACCTTAAAATAGATTAAACAAAAGATTAGAAGAAAACCTGTAATGTGAAGCTTCTTTACAATGAAATCACAGCCACAATCTACTGATTTCCAAAGCTAGCAATGCTAACTTTTTTAGAACCTTGAACTCGGAACCGCGAACAAAACCCTGAACTCCGTCTCCAAACTCTCTTTCTTTACTTGCGCAGTCCTTTCTCTTGTCTTTTATTCTTTCACTGCCTCTGTTCTTCTTTTTTTATATTTTTGTTCTCTTCTCTCCTTTTGTTTTTGGATCTTCTTTGTTTTTTTTTACTTTTCCCGTTCTTTTCTTTCTTATTCCAAGATCTTCCCCTTTCTCCTTTTTCTTCCCCATTCCTTTCGTTCTTTTTTTATAGGTATAAAAATTGACNAGTTTGTTCTTGTTCCCTCATTTGAAGTTGAGGACGTGATTAGTGGGTGTGCATTGTGTTGTGTGTGTTTGTTAGAGAAAGGTGTGAAAGGTGGGGGAGTGGGTGAGAAATGAGGGGTTTGAGGGGAACATGGTGTAATGGGATGTTATTTTTTAGTATATATATATATATATGTACACACACCCTAACCAACTTACTTTTAGACTAAAAAAAAAATTATATAAGTAAGAGAACCCAATATTTATAATATAGTTTAAATTATACTAAAAAAAATACTACTATATATAAATTTCTTCTATTTAAACATAGAAAAAAAAAAGATCTTATATTCTAAGAATGTGAATATTTTTTTGTAGTTTTTAATTTTCATAAATAAAATTTATTAAGAGTAAGATAAACATTTTAAATATTAAGATTAGACCTAAAAGAAATATTTACACTAAAGTAGTATAGGATTTGAGGTGTGGTCAAAAATTAGGTGTTCACAACATGCCCCTCTTTGCTTGGAAACATGAAGAGTTTTCAGGCAAAGAAAATGAACAAGGTGACTAATTTTTGGCCTCACTATTATTTAAAAGGGAAAAGAAGATTAAAGAAAGAGATGCGACCGAGCCTTGGTTTTAGGCAGCCTACATATCCCGGGTTTTAAGGGAATCAGGTCACGTGTAGCTCAAGTAGAAAGAAGAGTGATGGAGTATACTTAGATGGAGAGTCGAGCGAAGTTCCGTCGAGGTTCCGATCCGCGGTTCCTACTATTACATCAAAAATGAAAAGAAAATTACATACTCTTGAAATCTAAGAGTTACAAAATTCCTATATAAATGCTATTTGGAGTCTTGTCTTGATTCTTGACTTGCTTCTCCCATTAACTTTAGACTGAAACTTGATGCTTTCGATGCAACAGACTATGAAATATTCTCGCAGGCTTGTTTCTTGATCAGATGATGGGAAGAAAGATCCTGACCATATGTCTCTGCATGCATTACGCCAAAGCTGGTTGTGGCTGGTATTGAGATCAAATGTTCCATTTTCTCTGGAAAGAACTGAAATCTTATTTTTGCACATCAAATCCGTGCTTTGCAGAAAAACCTACAAGCCAACACAAACAAACAAAACGAACAAAAATTTTCTGCCCCAGTTTGCACTAGAAATTTTTGTGAGTTATTCAAAACACATTAAACAATCTTTGCTATTGCAGAGTAAGGAATTGAAAAAGACACATTTTTTTATAATAATAGTAGGGGATGTCGTACCCTTTAACAAAAAAGAAGGCAACCAGGGGATGTAGTACCCTGTGTTGATAATAAAATGAGGCGCGTGGCACTTGAAATACTACTAAGGGATGTCGTACCCTATGTAGAAAATAATGTGACCAAGGAATGTAGTACCATGTGTTGGCAATAAGATAAGACTCGTGGCACTCTGAGATTCTACTAGGGGATGTTGTGCCCTATGTAGGAAGAAAGTAATGCAACCAGGGGATGTAGTACCCTGTGTTGGCAACAAAATGAGGCTTGTGGCACTCTGAAATGCAACTAGGGGATGTCGTACCCTATGTTCGCAGAAAATAATGCAACCAGGGGATGTAGTATCCTGTGTTGGCAACAATATGAGGCTCGTGGCACTCTGAAATGCAACTAGGGGATGTCGTACCCTATGTTCGCAGAAAATAATGCAACCAGGGGATGTAGTACCCTGTGTTGGCAATCGTGGCACTCTGAAATGCTACTAGGGGATGTCGTACCCTATGTAGAAAATAATGCAACCAGGGGATGTAGTACCCTGTGTTGGCAATAAAATGAGGCTCGTGGCACTCTGAAATGCTACTAGGGGATGTCGTACCCTATGTAGAAAATAAAGATGCAACCAGGGGATGTAGTACCCTGTGTTGGAAATAAGATGAGGCTCATGGCACTCTAAAATGCTACTAGGGGATGTCGTACCCTATGTAGAAAATAATGCAACCAGGGGATGTAGTACCCTGTGTTGGAAATAAGATGAGGCTCATGGCACTCTGAAATGCTACTAGGGGATGTCGTACCCTATGTAAAAAATAATGCAACCAGGGGATGTAGTACCTGTGTTGGAAATAAGATGAGGCTCGTGGCACTCTGAAATGCTACTAGGGGATGTCGTACCCTATGTAGAAAATAATGCAACCAGGGGATGTAGTACCCTGTGTTGGAAATAAGATGAGGCTCGTGGCACTCTGAAATGCAACTAGGGGATGTCGTACCCTATGTTTGCAACAAGAAGTAAGGCAACCAGGGGATGTAGTACCCTGTGTTGGAAATAAGATGAGGTTCGTGGCTCTCTGAAATGCTACTAGGGGATGTCGTACCCTATGTAGAAAATAATAAAAAAAATGCAACCAGGGAATGTAGTACCCTGTGTTGGCAATAAGATGAGGCTTGTGATGCTCTGAAATGCAACTAGGGAATGTCGTACCCTATGTTGAAAATAATGCAACCAGGGGATGTAGTACCCTGTGTTGGCAACAAGAAGTGCAACCAGGGGATGTAATACCCTGTGTTGGCAATAAGATGAGGCTCGTGGCACTCTGAAATGCTACTAGGGGATGTCGTACCCTATGTAGAAAATAATGCAACCAGGGGATGTAGTACCCTGTGTTGGCAATCGTGGCACTCTGAAATGCTACTAGGGGATTTCGTACCCTATGTAGAAAATAATGCAACCAGGGGATGTAGTACCCTGTGTTGGCAATCAGAAGTGTAACCAGGGAATGTAATACCCTGTGTTGGAAATAAGATGAGTCTCATGGCACTCTAAAATGCTACTAGGGGATGTCGTACCCTATGTAGAAAATAATGCAACCAGGGGATGTAGTACCCTGTGTTGGCAATCGTGGCACTCTGAAATGCTACTAGGGAATGTCGTACCCTATGTAGAAAATAATGCAACCAGGGGATGTAGTACCCTGTGTTGGAAATAAGATGAGGCTCGTGGCACTCGGAAATGCTACTAGGGGATGTTGTACCCTATTTAGAAAATAAAGATGCAACCAGGGGTTGTAGTACCCTGTGTTGGCAATAAGATGAGGCTCGTGGCACTCTGAAATGCTACTAGGGGATGTCGTACCCTATGTAGAAAATAATGCAACCAGGGGATGTAGTACCCTGTGTTGGAAATAAGATGAGGCTCGTGGCACTCTGGGATGCTACTAGGGAATGTCGTACCCTATGTAGAAAAATAAAAATGCAACCAGGGGATGTAGTACCTAGTGTTGGAAATAAGATGAGGCTCGTGGCACTCTGGGATGCTACTAGGGAATGTCGTACCCTATGTAGAAAATAAAAATGCAACCAGGGGATGTAGTACCCTGTGTTGGCAATAAGATGAGGCTCGTGGCACTCTGAAATGCAACTAGGGGATGTCGTACCCTATGTTTGCAACAAGAAGTAAGGCAACCAGGGGATGTAGTACCCTGTGTTGGAAATAAGATGAGGCTCATGGCACTCTGAAATGCTACTAGGGGATGTCGTACCCTATGTTCGCAGAAAATAATGCAACCAGGGGATGTAGTACCCTGTGTTGGCAACAAAATGAGGCTCGTGGCACTCTGAAATGCTACTAGGGGATGTCGTACCCTATGTAGAAAATAATAAAAAAAATGCAACCAGGGAATGTAGTACCCTGTGTTGGCAATAAGATGAGGCTCGTGATGCTCTGAAATGCAACTAGGGAATGTCGTACCCTATGTTGAAAATAATGCAACTAGGGGATGTAGTACCTTGTGTTGGCAACAAGAAGTGCAACCAGGGGATGTAGTACCCTGTGTTGAAAATAAGATGAGGCTCGTGGCACTCTGAAATGCAACTAGGGGATGTCGTACCCTATGTTTGCAACAAGAAGTGCAACCAGGGGATGTAGTACCCTGTGTTGGCAACAAAATGAGGCTTGTGGCACTCTGAAATGCAACTAGGGGATGTCGTACCCTATGTTGGCAGAAAATAATGCAACCAGGGGATGTAGTACCCTGTGTTGGCAATCGTGGCACTCTGAAATGCTACTAGGGGATGTCGTACCCTATGTAGAAAATAATGCAACCAGGGGATGTAGTACCCTGTGTTGGAAATAAGATGAGGCTCATGGCACTCTGAAATGCTACTAGGGGATGTCGTACCCTATGTAGAAAATAATGCAACCAGGGGATGTAGTACCCTGTGTTGGCGACAAGATGAGGCTCGTGGCACTCTGAAACGCTACTAGGGGATATCGTACCCTATATAGAAAATAAAAATGCAACCAGGGGATGTAGTACTCTGTGTTGGCAATAAAATGAGGCTCGTGGCTCTCTGAAATGCAACTAGGGGATGTCGTACCCTATGTTTGCAACAAGAAGTAAGGCAACCAGGGGATATAGTATCCTGTGTTGGAAATAAGATGAGGCTCGTGGCACTCTGAAATGCTACTAGAGGATGTCGTACCCTATGTAGAAAATAATGCAACCAGGGGATGTAGTACCCTGTGTTGGCAATAAAATGAGGCTCGTGGCTCTCTGAAATGCTACTAGGGGATGTCGTACCCTATGTAGAAAATAAAAATCCAGGGGGTGTAGTACCCTGTGTTGAAGATAGGGTGTTGATCCCCTATAATGAAACTAAAAATAACATGCTTACGTGCATATTGGAAGGAAATCATGGATTTGAGAACTTCACTTGGTGGTGTTCGTTCTTCCACGAACCGTTTCACTAAACTATTCTGTTCCTGTTCTAAACAAAGAAAGATTCGTTAGTTTTAAAATGGTGGTCAGTTTGTGGCCTTGATTTCTTGGGCGACTTGACCTTGCGTCCATTACACTTGTTAGGAAAACCGACCCTGTCGATGATCGTACAAATTGCCGGGAGATTCTGACTTTACTCTCTGAAGATCTTCTTTCTCCACATCAACACCTGACTATTTTGCGCCTATCACCATTTGTGTCTATGGTGCAAACAACCTTGTTCCCCAAAACAACTTTTGATGAGTAACCTTTGTTGACCCTTGAAACATTGCTAAGTCCTTCAAACCTTTTGCTTGACAAGGAATATCAAAGTCGGCTTTATGGCTTTGCCCATACTGTTTATGCCCAGAAATTTTTGCTTCATATAACGGGGAAACTGTAACCAATTTTGTGGCCTTTTCTTTGCTTTGCTTTGACAAAATTAAACTGAAAGGGACTCAAAAAATAATAGTATGAAAGAAAACAAGTAGGTGAACTAATAAACATTACAACTTAATCAATAAGCGTCCCTTTCAAGAAAAATAAGAAAGGACTTATCTGGAGGAATATGCTGACTTCAATGAACATGACATGCACTTGGACTGGATGCTCGATCCGTCTAAACCGTCTAATTCTCAAAATCTGTTGTAAACTTCACTTTAAAACTGAGTTCTTTAACCATGCTTGTGCCGGGATATAAGAAAACCTATAATCGATCAACGATGCCCTTTGTGGATTTTCACCAATTGACCTCTCTCATTTGCCTTTTTCTCAACTCACCATCGCCTTATAGTGCCCGTGAGGGTTTTCACCAATAAGACTCTCTCATTTATTTTTCTCAACTCGCCATCGCCTTATAGTGCCCTTAAGGGTTTTCACCGATAAGACTCTCTCATTTGTTTTCTCTCTTTGCAATGGTTGAAGCGTCACCCACAGTATACTGACTTAGCATTCTCAAAAGCTGATCAGAAGGTCTTAAAATGGAAAGGTAAAAAGAACTACTCAACTGAATTACAACTTTTGGAACCATTTGATGGAACAACCGTCGAAAATAAAATAAAAACATGCCGCAGTTTCTCTGAATAGTGGGGAAATATGGATTTTGTTTGGTGCGACTGAACCTCAGAGAGAGGCTGCCTACGTATCCTTTTGGAATCAAGTCGAACGTAGTTCAGGAAACATGAACTTGTTTTGATGATTTTTTTTTAAATTTGGGTTTTTAAGTACATTTGTTCCAAAAGAGGGTAAAACAAAGAAATATAAACAAGGCTTCAAAGGGCTAAATAGGGTTAACCAGTGTTTGGGTAGCGAGAATGATAGCCTTTCATCATCCCAACCTGAGAATGCTAAGTATATATAAGAAAAATGCCCCCAACAGAAGCGTATCAGACATAGTATCTCTTGACCGCATCTGCATTGACGGATATGTCTGTCACCTTTCCTTCTATATCTGCCAAGTGTAGAGCTCCTTTCGACAATACTTTCTTGATGAGGTAAGGACCTTGCCAATTCGGGGCGAGCTTTCCTTTTGCTTCTTCCTGGTTTGGAAAGATGCGTTTCAAAACAAGCTGTCCTACCTCAAATTTTCTTGGGCGCACTTTCTTATTGTAAGCGCGTGCCATTCTTTGTTGGTATAATTGACCAAAACAAACCGCCGCCAATCGCTTTTCATCAATCAAACTCAACTGCTCCAATCGTGACTTCACCCATTCAGTATCCTCAATCCCAGCTTCAACAATTATTCGGAGAGAGGGAATCTCAACTTCAGCAGGTATGACCGCTTCAGTGCCATAAACTAACAAGTAGGGCGTTGCACCAACTGATGTACGGACAGTTGTCCGGTATCCCAAAAGAGCAAAAGGCAATTTCTCGTGCCATTGTCTAGACCCTTGGACCATCTTCCTAAGAATCTTCTTGATGTTCTTATTTGCAGCTTCAACAGCTCCATTAGCTTTGGGTCGGTAAGGAGTAGAATGGCGATGGTCAATTTTAAATTGTTCACATACTTCCTTCATCAGATGACTATTCAAATTAGCAGCATTATCTGTAATAATGGTTTTTGGAATACCGAAACGACAGATGATGTTGGAGTGAACGAAGTCTACTACTGCTTTCTTGGTAACTGCTTTTAATGTAATAGCTTCCACCCATTTGGTGAAGTAATCAATTGCAACCAAGATGAATCTGTGCCCATTTGAAGCTTTTGGCTCGATTGGGCCAATGACGTCCATTCCCCAAGAAACAAAAGGCCAAGGAGCCGACATAGGATACAACTCTGAAGGAGGCGAATGAATCAAATCACTGTGAATCTGACATTGGTGGCACTTGCGCACAAAACGAAAGCAATCTCGCTCCATAGTAAGCCAATAATATCCTGCCCGAAGGATCTTCTTTGCTAGAACATATCCATTCATGTGCGGACCACAAACTCCCGAATGCACCTCATTCATAATCATTTCAGCTTCTTTGGCATCCACACATCTCAATAAATTCAAATCCAAGGTTCTTTTGTATAGTATTTCCCCACTCAAAAAGAAACCATTAGATAGTCGCCTAATAGTTCTCTTTTGATCCCTATTAGCATGTTCCGGATATTCTCTTGTTTTCAGAAACTGTTTAATATCACGGTACCATGGTTCACCATCTAGTTCTACTTCAATTGTATTGCAATAACCATGTTTATCCCGAATTTGTATTTCTAATGGGTCAATGTGAGTATTACCCGGATATGGAAGCATTGAGGCCAGGGTGGCCAAGGCATCAGCTAATTCATTGTGAAACCTGGGAATGTATCTGAACTCGATGGACTTGAATCTCTTGCTAAGATCTTCCACACATTGTTTATATGGAATGAGCTTGATGTCTCGAGTCTCCCAATCACCTTGAGCCTGCCGAATAAGCAAATCTGAATCTCCCATCACCAACAGTTCATGCACATTTAGGTTTATTGCCATGTTCAGACCCATGATGCAAGCTTCATATTCTGCTGTGTTGTTTGTACAGAAGAAACGAAGTCGTGCCGTGGCAGGGTATTGTTGCCCAGTAGGTGATACAAGAATTGCCCCATTCCCTACGCCTTTTATGTTGACAGCCCCATCAAAGTATAGTTTCCAAACTTGACTGTCATCTTGGACTGCTTCTTCAACTAAATTAACCTCTTCATCTGGGAAGTATGTGTTCAAAGATTCATACTCATCATCAACTGGGTTTTCTGCCAAATGATCAGCCAAAGCTTGTGCCTTCATGGCAGTGCGAGTGACATAAACAATATCAAACTCTGTGAGCAAGATTTGCCACTTTGCCAATCTGCCAGTTGGCATAGGCTTCTGAAAAATGTACTTCAGGGGATCCATTCGGGATATGAGGTAAGTTGTATAGGCCAAAAGATAATGCCTAAGCTTCTGAGCGACCCAGGTTAAGGCACAACATGTCCTTTCCAAAAGAGTGTATTTGGCCTCATAAGTGGTGAACTTTTTGCTCAAATAATATATTGCTTGTTCCTTTCTGCCTGTGGCATCATGTTGACCCAGAACACAACCAAAAGAACTATCCGTTACTGACAGATATAAAAATAGAGGCCTACCAGGTTCTGGCGGGACCAAAGCAGGGGGATTTGACAAATATTCCTTAATCTTATCAAAAGGTTTTTGACACTCATCTGTCCACTTGATAGCGGCGTTCTTTTTCAACAACTTGAAAATAGGCTCACATGTGGTTGTAAGCTGCGCAATGAACCTGCTGATGTAGTTCAACCTCCCGAGCAAACTCATGACTTCTTTTTTATTCTTCGGGGGAGGCAGCTCTCGAATGGTCTTTATCTTGGAGGGATCTAACTCAATGCCTCTTCGACTAACTATAAAACCCAAAAGCTTCCCAGAAGGAACTCCAAATGCGCATTTGGCTGGATTGAGTTTGAGATTGTATCTTCGTAGCCTTTCAAAGAACTTTTTCAAGTCTTGCACATGATCATCTTGTGTTCTAGACTTAATGATC
This sequence comes from Nicotiana attenuata, assembly GCF_001879085.1. Taxonomy (NCBI): domain Eukaryota; kingdom Viridiplantae; phylum Streptophyta; class Magnoliopsida; order Solanales; family Solanaceae; genus Nicotiana; species Nicotiana attenuata. The sequence goes on along the minus strand of NW_017670733.1, from coordinate 182,739 downwards.
ACATCATCAACATACACCTCAATCTCTTTGTGCATCATGTCATGGAAAATGGTAGTCATGGCCCTCATGTAAGTTGCTCCTGCATTCTTTAAACCAAATGGCATGACCCTATAACAATAGGTTCCCCATGGCGTGGTGAAGGCGGTCTTTTCTGCATCTTCTTCATCCATCAGAATTTGGTGATACCCAGCATAACAATCCACAAAAGATTGGATCTCATGTTTAGCACAATTGTCAACAAGGATATGAATGTTGGGTAAAGAAAAGTTGTCCTTTGGACTTGCTTTATTTAAATCCCTATATTCAACACAAACTCTAATTTTTCCGTCCTTCTTTGGCACTGGCACAACATTTGCTAACCATGTAGTATATCGGACGACCCTGATCACATTTGCACTTAGTTGCTTCGTGACTTCTTCTTTAATCTTATCACTCATGTCTGTCTTAAACTTCCTTTGTTTTTGTTTGATTGGTGGAAAATTAGGATATGTGGGAAGCTTATGGACCACTAAATCGGCACTCAAACCCGGCATGTCATCATACGACCAAGCAAATACATCTCTGTACTCGAACAAAACTTGAATTATGGCATCTCTCGTCTTTTGTTCAGTATGAATGCTTATTTTTGTTTCTCTGATTTCTTCAGAACCTCCAAGGTTAATTGCCTCAGTTTCATTTAAGTTAGGCTTAGGCTTATTCTCAAATTGATCAAATTCTCTTTTTATTTCCTTAAAAGCCTCATCTTCATCATACTCAACTTCTTGATTCATTATTTCGAGATTAGACAACTTTTTAAGATCTGGGCATGAATTCCGTGTGCATGTCATGTTTTTAAAGCCAGCATTAACGAAACTGAAAATGATGAGAAATTAACAAAAATTAGGGAAAGGAAAAGACAGAATTCTACTATGAAACTGGAACTTCATTTCATTGAATTGGAGAGGATAGAAGGGTTAACATCAAAGCAAAGCAATTAGAATAAAATATCTGGATTACAACCCTGAAAGTAATCCAAATACAGAAAAAGCAACAAAACAGACTACCAAGACTCCTTCCTGATGGGAAGAGGAGTTGCTTCCCATTTGTTGAGCGAAGTATCTGGACCAATCAGCTGAACACTTGCACGACTAGGGCCCTCACCAACTTGAACCATGTTGATTCCATAGAACATCTCCTTGAGACCCTGGCAAACTTCATCAATGTCATCTTGAGTAGAAAGATTTTGGACTTCTTCAAATTGTGGCTTGACAAAAGAGTAGGCAATGTGAGGGATTGGTTTTGACAATTTCCAACCATTCTTTTTACGGGCCTTGGCTCTGTTTATGTCAGCTGATGTTGGTTTAAAACCCAAGCCAAAGGTATCTTTCTTCAAAAAAGGAGCAATGGGGTTCACAATTCCTTGCAGAAATGATCCTAATCCTTTTCCTGGTTCATAGCCGTTCCTCAACATCAGTGAAGCTACCATCATAGATGTGGCTGAAAGATAGGGATGCAGAATTGGTTTTCCTTCTTCCACTTGGTCTACCTCAATCACCTCAAATGTTTGATATATGAGGGATTCACATCCTTCCTTGGCCTTGATACATGGAATGGACGGGTCATTATAAACGGATGAGTCGTCCTCCCCATGAACAACAATTTCTTGCCTGTCATATTCGAATTTGACCATTTGATGTAGGGTGGATGGTATAGCTCTGGCCATATGGATCCACGGCCTTCCCAGAAGAAAATTATATGAGGTTTTCATATCCAACACTTGAAAGACAATGTTAAAATCAACCGGGCCAATTGTCATGGTGAGTTCGATTTCCCCAATAGTGTCTCTTTTTGAACCGTCAAAAGCTCTGATGCTGACAGTACTAGTCCGAATTCTGTTAGTGTCAATGTTCAGTTGTTGTAGAATAGAAAGAGGGCATACATCTACACTTGAGCCTCCGTCAATCATGACCCCTTTTACGTAATGCCCTTCACATTTGACCATAAGATGCAAAGCTTTATTGTGCCCAGACCCTTCCTCAGGCAAATCATCATCGCTGAAAGAAATTTTGTTCACCTCAAAGAATCTTTCAGCCATTTTTTCTAGCTGATTCACCGTTGTCTTTTCTGAGACATATGCCTCGTTCAAAGTTTTGATCAACACAAGGCGATGTTCTTTCGAGTGCAAAAGCAGAGATAACAAAGATATCTGAGCAGGGGTTTTCCTTAGTTGATCAATGATTGAGTAGTCTTGCATTTTCATTTTCTTAAGGAATTCCTCCGCTTCTTTTTCTGAAACAGTTTCTTTCACTGGAAAGTGATTTTCCTTGGCTTGCTTAGCTTTTCTCAATTCCTCTGGCGAGTAGCACCTTCCAGAGCGGGTCAAGCCTCCCATTTCATCTGTTTCTTCCACTATCTCTTTTCCTTTGTATGTCATGACAGTCTTGTTATAGTTCCAGGGAATAGCTTTTGTGTTTGACACTGGAAGTTGTGCAACAGGTCGGATCACAACTGGCTCTGTTATATTTCTCAAAGCATTATTCGGAACAATCTTTTGAATGCCCCCAGGGATATAAAGTTTTGGCCCACCCAATTGAACCTCAATCTTTTTTGTGCTTCCAGGGACATAGAGAACCGTTTTTTCAGAACCTGCCAAGTTTGAACTAGAACTCGCACCTTTCACAATCAGCGGTGCCAATTGCGGCGGGCTTACTATCACTTTTGGCTCTGGCCCTATGGTTCCAACAATCATCTCTGTCTTGCCAAATTGCTTATAATCCCGATCATCACAAATCATCCCAATAAAATGTGTATTATCATGAGCTGGGAGCGGATTGTTTGTGATATTAGGAGTATCTTCATTGTTTGCCACCACAATTGCCTTTGCTTCAATCAAATTTTCAATGGCTTTCTTTAATGTCCAACAATTTTCGGTACTATGACCTTGGGTGTTAGAGTGATACTCACATCTCGCATTGGAGTCAAAACCTTTTGAGTTTGGATTCACATAATACGGCACGATAGGTTCAATCAACTTCAGCTGCATCAACTTTCGAAATAGGCTTGTATACGATTCTCCAATTGGGGTGAACTTTTTCTTTGGCTCCTGTTCTCTCACATATTCCTGTCTGGGACGAGGATTATATGGCACCTGAAAATTTGGCCGGAGTTGACGGAAGCCTTGTGGAGTCGGTGCTCGCCATTGTTGGTGATTGGGAGGCCTAGCATAAGCCTGAGCATTAAACACTGTGTATTGTTGCGAGGGCACCGAGTACCGAGGACCCTGAGGCGGATAATAATGTTGAGGAGAATTGGATTGTCCTTGTTGGAATTGCACGTACGAAGGAACTATTCCTCTTTGAACTCCCCCGAACCCAGATGCCATCATGGATCCTTCCTCCTTCTTTTTCCGATTTCCGAAACTGCCTGACCCACTTTGAATTGCTTGCGTGGTCGCCTTAAGGGCTGCCTGACTCACAATTTTGCCCGACTTCATGCCATTCTCAACTATTTCCCCAATCTTAATCGCCTCAGCAAAAGGTTTACCAATGGCGGCCAACATATAATGGAGGTAATCAGGATCTTGAGCTTGGAGAAAGTAGTCAATCATTTCTGCCTCTTTCATTGGTGGTTTGACCCTAGCAGCCTGCTCTCTCCACTTGATTGCATATTCTCTAAAGCTTTCTGCTGGTTTCTTCTTTATGTTGACAAGAGAGGAGCGGTCTGGCACTATATCAATATTGTACTGAAATTGTTGGACAAAATCTTGAGCCATGTCGTTCCAAACGTGCCAGTGAGAGATGTCCTGATCTATGAACCACTCTGAAGCAATTCCTGTCAAACTTTCCCCAAAATAAGCCATGAGTAATTCTTCTTTACCTCCTGCTCCTCTTAATTGGTTACAATATCTCTTCAAATGGGCAACGGGATCACCATGACCGTCATACTTGTCAAACTTGGGGGTCTTGAAGCCCGGTGGCAAATGAACATGGGGGAACATGCATAGATCATTAAACGAAACACTCTTGTGGCCTCCCAAACCCTGTATGTTTCTCATGGTTTGTTCCAAGCTCTTCATTTTTCTGGTCATTTCCTCATGTTCCATATTCTTTTCGGGCTTTTCGATCTCAACTGGGAACATGTTCTGAGAAGTGTGCTTGTATGAATCTGGAACCTTGAAAGTCAGTTCTGGAGAGTAATGTTGGGCATCATAAGCATTCAGATGTGGATCATTGTTGAGCTTTTGAGCAAGAGCCGGTTGAGGAACGGTGAAAGTAGGGACAGTGGGTACAGTAGGTGGGTCATTTCTGAGGGGTGCGGTTGGAGGACGGGGAATGGAGGTACTGGGGATAGCGGGCAGGTTAATGCTCGGACTGAAACTAGGTTGGTACAATGGGTTACTTGTTATGGAGATAGGCACTTGATTTGCAACTGACACATTATGAAGTTTATCCGAAGGCCCTATAGGTATTAGGGGTGGTGCCTGTCCATTCACCCAGGCTTGGTACATATCTGCCAATTGTTGTTTCAAAACTCTTACTTCTTCAACCAGTCCCGAACCTTGTTCAACCAATTGTCCATGGACATCATCATTATCTGACTCATTCTCACTGTTGTTCGCCATTCTACTTTTTCCTTTTGATCTCGTGTTGTAAGGGTGAGTCGCCAGTTTAAACCACAAACCAACCACCTCTGTTTAACTTTATCTCTTTAGATGACAAACAACAAACGTGTTAGAGTTAGGCATTTTGCAGATATTTAATCACACATTGTATGTCATGCACCTAACGCCATTTTCATTTCTAGAATGAGTTTGGAAGGCTTCATGCTTCATCCCGGCTTATTGGTTAATTATTTTATTTACATCTTGAATTTGACGCCCCTTTTTTTTAGATTAATTATGGCTATGATCGCATCCGATGAGGATTGCCTACGTATCATGACGCCGCATGAATCAGACCATTACGTAGTTCAGGGAAAAACAATAATATTTTTTTTTTAAAAAAAACAGTACAATGACAGAAAGGACATTACATTGAAATGACTTAACAGACTCGGACAGGACTAAAAAAAATGATTTAAAGACTTAACAATGACTCAAATTAAAACATGACCACTACATGAAAAGTTCTAATAACTATGACTATGCTTCAACTCCACAATCTTTTTGCTTTCAACCATTGGAACATCTGCTCATGGTGGGGCTTGACCTGGCTGTCCCCCCAATGTACGGTACATCCTCTCTAGCTCTGCTGCAAGATGACGGGCAAAAGTAGGTGCATGCTTTAAAAAATCCTCATAATCCATCCCTTGGCAGTTCACATAACTTTGAGCGGTATAAACAACCAAATCATGGACTTGCTCTCTGAAGGCCTGGAAATTCTGGTCTCGATCTTGTAACTGCTGCTGGCGAGTGATGGCTATCTCTCTTATGTGGCCCTCGCGATCTAAAGCTGACTCCAACTGAGCCCGAAGTCTAGCCTGCTCGAGTCTCGCATGAATAACTCTTTAAGGCCGACATGTGTATTACCTCTCTTACCGGGAGCCATCCCAAAGTTCACTCAATTTGACTTGCATTTAAAGATCTTAGGTGGGATATCCAGACTTTCACCCCTTCTGGAGAATTATAATCTTTTATTCTTTCTTCATAACTCTCAATGACATTGTCCTTGCTCGGACCATACCGCATGAACTTGGGGTGATGTCGGAGATGTTCAATCAACCACATTTGCAACAAAATATTGCACCCTTCGAAGAATTTTGCCCCGGACTTACACAAAGTCAACGCCCGATAAATGTCTGATAGAATGATCGGGGCAAGAGTGTGATGTTCTTTGGTAGTGAGGACCTGTACGGCCCTAGCTATGCGAATGTCAATCGTCCGCTCTTTGTTTGGGAAGACCATGATCCCTAGAAATGCCACTATGAAAGCGAAGCGACGGTGAATCTGCCATGTGTCCTTGTTCTGCTTGTTGCTAAGGCCCTTTTCATGAATTTCAAACCCATCTGGCTTGCCGAACCTAGAATATAGGAAGTAGAAAGAACAACACCCGTTGACCACGTTGTTCTTTCTGATTTGATTACTAATGTTCAGAAGACCAAAGAATCGGTGTACAGAAGGAGCCTTCGGGAATATGAGCTTCTGTTTTCTCAAATCCCTGCCAAAACCGGAAAATCCAGCTATCTCTTCTAAAGTGGGAGTAAGCTCAAAATCAGAAAAGCGGAAGACATTGTGAACAGGGTCCCAAAAAGTCACCAACGCCTCAATCAAACCATCGCCTTTAACTTTCAAAATATCTGTAAGGGCTCCCAGATACTTAGTGACCCATTTCTGACCATCTTCTCCTAAGTCATACCACCACATCTGAAGCTGGAGTAGAAACCCATCTACAACTGTCAACGGTGTGTTCTGGATAGTGCTCATTTTGTACCTGTGGGTGATTAAGGTTAGGGTTGACACTAGCCTCAAAAGACAGAACTAATGCACTCGTTTTGTAAAAAAATCTTTTTGTTTATGACACTATTTTAAGAAAAATCAAAGAGAGGGTGGCTATTTTTTGCAATTATGACCCCTTCATACTTCCAAAGATAACTTTAAGGTCGGGATGGGCATGATAGTAAAAGTGATGTCCAATTGACAGACATGTCCATTCTTGCGAGAATAGCCCTTCGACAATTCTGAAGTTGTTCTAAAGCTATTCTGACAAAAACGGTTGTGGATTAACCGAAGCTGGGTTTGCTTGTTTGTTTTTGATTAAAAAAAACATTAGACACATTTCCTTTTTTAATATAAAAAAATAGGGTCGAACCCTATGGAGGTTGCCTACATATCTCACATCCGGTGAGAATCAGACCCGCGTAGTTCGTATATGTTTCAGGAATAGGATGACACATTTTTTTTTTTGAAAAATTTAGGCTTATTTTGTAATAATCTTTTTGGGGTAAATACTGAGATTTTTCAAAAACCGGGTAAAATTTCCTCTCCTATTTTCTCACTTCTAGTTTTACCTCAATTTTTATATTTTTATTTTATTTTATTATTTTTTAGAAGTCGGTCAACATGCACAAGCCGAATCAGACATAATGCACAAGTAGCACATAAGATGCATCAGGATGGTCTTGCAATTCTCGGGTACACCAGTCCTAGACGGACCCAACCCCTGTGTTGAGTCCCCAAAGTCAAATGCACATGATGCAAACAAACGTTCCTACTAGGGATCCGGCATGAGGTTATGTTATGCTAGGTTTAAATCCTGGGGGGAGTGTTTTAGACCTGGCTTACCCAAGCGAACAACTCGAGCCAAGGTGGGGGCAACGTACCGGGAGCACGAAAGTCTACCCGGCCTAGTTACTTGACCCAGCCTCGTTCTAATTGATATGACTTCTAACAGAAAAGTGGGCCACGTGCACGTGTGCACCATAAATTCAGAAGACTCAGAAGGGAGGCGTAAGAAGACAGTTTAATACAATTCAAATAATATCAAAGGGGTAAATAAGCGGCAATTAGAGCATTAGGCCCAAAAACACATTAATAACATCAAATTAATAAAGCCAAGTATAGATCATATTACAAGCTCGAATTTTAAACCCTAAACAGAAGTTCTGGGTTATCTTCCCCAGCAGAGTCGCCAGAGCTGTCACACCTCCTTTTTTTCCGAGGGGATAGGAAAGAAAGGAGTTTTTTCCAATTTAAGTCACATTAATCGAAATGGGATTATTTATTTATTTCAGAGTCGCCACTTGGAATATTTTTATTGGTGTCCCAAGTCATCGGTTTAATTTAAATCCCAAATCGAGGAAATTCGACTTTCATTTTGAAGTCCGCGAACCAGAAATTCTAGATAAGGAATTCTGTTAACCCGGGAGAAGGTGTTAGGCATTCCCGGGTCCCGTGGTTCTAGCACGGTCGCTTAGTGATTCTTACTTGGCTTAAATCATTTAACTACTCATTTTTAGGACCTATGTGCATTTATATTTTTACCGCTTTTACATCACTTGAATTATTCATAATTAAAGAATTGAGTTACGCGTACGTATACACTTTTCTTTTGGCGCATCAAAATCATGCCACGCGAACGTGTCCACGATTAATAGCGCTTTTTGTTGATTTATTAAGAAAAAGTTTTGTTGAAGTTGCGCGAACGCATCCTTCGAGTCTTTTTTAGAGTTAAATTCGCAATTATGTTACGCGGACGTATACATAATCGCAATACTAATCCAAATCGAGCCTAAAGCAAACTACGATTGTAGTATTTTCTACACTAGTTAGTATTAATGTGAGGGCCGTGGATTAAGTGATTCAGTTGTGAATGGCACGCCTCGATTTATTTTAAAAGATTCGTACTCAATTAAAGCAACTTATGAATGTTCACAAATTTAAATTCTTTCTAAAAAAATTTATGGTTATATGAAGATCTGCATTAGCGAAACTTATTGGGCATTTTCCTTACCTATAAACTAATATCTAACTTCTGGACAAAAACTATAATTACTTGTGCTTTTCATTTAATGAATAAAGAAAATCAAACTGTGAATACTTATGACATTCTCTAATAAATGTGTTGAACATCCCAAATCTTAAAGACGGCAACATGTGAAAACAAAGACGGCAACGTGTGAAAAACAGAGAACAAATCAGAATATACACAGCTATAGTAATGTGTATGGCGTTTTAATTCAAGCTTAACATAAGCTAGAACAAGATGAAGCAAAACTGAAGATTCAAATTTAAAAGTTTAAACAATAGCGACCCGAAATTAAACAGAAAAGTGATTCGAGCATTCAACAGACCATGGACAAGTCAATAGACTAAAGTTTTACAAATCTGGCCAAAACAAATCCAAACAGATGTATTCATTACGTTTAAACATGATTCTCAAATATACAGGACTAGGCTAAATAGAAATGTTCTACACATGCTAGTAAATCCACATCAACGCACTTAATAAGAAATCATGTACACCCATAACAAACTAAACACATTAAATATGGGATAGGACAATTAAATACCAGATTCGCATTTCTATTGACTCAAATTAGATTAATACAAAAATGTAAAAAAAAAACATACCTAAGGTGTGGAAAAATCGGCTGACAAAGCAATCGAATGTTTGAAATTGAGAAATGGAACTCAGCAAAAAGGCAACAATCACGGCTCTAATCAAACAGCAAAAACTTCTGAAAATGCTTCTGTTTCTATCTCTTTTTTCCGTTTTCTTCCTTCCCTTTGTGTGTGTGCGTTTTTTTTTGTTTTTTTTTTGTGTTTTCAACGTTACTTTTCCTTTTTGTTTTCCAATCTCCTCTTTTCTTTGTGTTTTGCTTTTTTGTCAGATCTTTTTTTTTCGTTCTTTGTGCCCCCTTTTCTTTTCACGTTCTTTTCTTCCTCCTCTCTGTTCTTTTTCAGTGTAGTATTATATAGATTTGTATTTTTATAATTGATGTCAAGAAAGTGGGGAAGTGGGGGTTGGGACGTGAGTGTGTGGGGCGGTTTTTTGGAAGATCATGGGGTTAGTTAGGATAGGAGGAAATCAATTTTTTTTATTATATATTTTTTTTATTTTGTTATATTTTGTTTCTTGCTGTTTTCGTTAGTTACCCTACTTCTCCTTTTTTAAAGTAACTTTTTCTTAACCCTTTTAATTAAATGAAAGGAATGTTATATATATATATATATATATATATATATATATATATATATTAATTAACTTACTTTTAAGCTTTAAAGAAAACCATATAAATAAAAAAATTCAATATTTACACTGTAGTTCAAATTCTACTAAGAAAAATACAATAGCTTACTTATTAAAATTCTAATTAAAAGATTCTTTTTCTCTTTACAAATAGAAATGAAATATATTCTATAATTATTTGATTATTTTTTGTAATTTTTTTTAATAAAACCTATTAAAAGTTCTTACAAGTTTAAAATATCAAGATTAGACCGAAAAGAAATATTTACACTAAAATAAAATTCAGGTGTGGTCAAAAATTAGTTGTTCACAGTTACCAGGTGTTGTGTGGGGTGATCCATATTATTTATGAACCTAGGACCCCCCTCCCTTTACTTGTTTGTTTTATTCAGAATTTCAAAAACTACTTTTTTCTCTCAAATTTCAACTTCTTTGACTGCTTCTAACTTCAATTTACTTGCAGCAATTATATGAAATTTTTTCTCTTTTACCCGTTTATTCTGAGTTTCAAAATTGCTTTTCTTCTCAAATTTCAGCTTCTTTAACTTCGTTTTAACTTCGAATTACTTGCAATAATTATGTGAAAACCCCCCTCTCATATTTGTAACTCTTATTTGTCTACTTGTTATTTGCACTTAAAGTCACAATTATAGTATGGCCGGGAACCACACTAGTGGATCTCGAGGGGTTCCTAACACCTTCCCCTCGGGATATTTTCAAGCCCTTACCCAATCTCTGGTTTTCTAAATCAAAATTCTCCTTAGTGTCCTAATGCACTTAATCATTAGGTGGCGACAGTTCAATTCAAACCCAATTCCCAAAAGGAAACGAGTTGTCCTCCCAAATGTCGTAAAACCGATTTCGCAAGAGAAAAAGGGGGCATCGACAGTAGCGAGGCTGAACATCATTGTTTTGTTTATTTTCTAGGAAAAATAATTTCCCTTTTTGGCATTTCGTTTTAAATAATATTTCCAATGTTCCGAAACGTTGTTTAAATTATCGAAAATCGCTTTTATGCTTCAATGAATCAATATTTATTATTACCATTTTTTCTATCATATCTTTTTCTATACAGCATTACCATTCATGTCTCGATGAACCAACAACTGTGACATGTAATGAGACAACGCAACAAAAGGATAGTGATTCGGAAGAAGAAGATGTCATACCTGAGGAAATTATTAGAGAAGTAGAAGACTATGAGAACAAGCCTAAGTCTAATCTGGACGAAACAGAAATAATCAACTTGGGAGACTCTGAAACTGTCAAGGAAAACCGCATCAGCATCCACTTGTCACCATCGGAAAAAGAAGAGTACACACAGTTCTTGAAAGGGTATGGGGACATCTTTGCATGGTCATACGATGATATGACGGGTTAAGTACAACCATTGTGGCTCACAAGTTGCCCACAAACCCAGCATGTCCACCAGTGAAGCAGAAAGTCAGGAAATTCAAGCCTGACATGAGTATGAAAATCAAGGAGGAGGTTACTAAGAAAATCAAGGCCAAGGTCCTCTGGGTGGTTGAATACCCAAACTGGCTAGCCAATATCGTGCCAGTTCCAAAGAAGGATGGGAAGGTTACGGTCTATGTTGATTATCGGGATCTCAACTGGGCCAGCCCAAAGGCTGNATTAGTACTGATTTTCCTTAAGTCAAGATCTTTCCCATCTTCCTGACCTGATTCATTCACATGAAATCTTCAATTTCTGATTTTACTGGCCGTTGATTGATTGTCTTTCCTTATTTGCACAAACCGTGTGCTATCAGAATTTTTCCTTAAATAAATCTCTGTGTATTTACCCTTCTTGTGCTGCTTTGGAAAAGTGTTTGATCAACCTCTTTCCTTAATTATTTTACCCGTTTGAAATCAGAATCCCTTAACTAAAGGGAAACTTGTGTAATTGATTGACAACTGATTTTTTTTATTCTCCTACCTTATTCTGCTTGCCTTCTACACTATAAAAAGGGCACGACTCCTTTCTCACCAACACACCTTGAATTCGACACTTTTCAGACATTTTCAATTACACAACTCTCAATTCAACACTTTTACACACATAATCTCGTAGCTCTCTTCTAAAATCTTCTAACTATTTGCTTGCAATTTGGCTTTACAAGACTACTGCTTTCTTTTCTTGTTTCCCTGAAACTGGTATGTTCTAATTTAGTTTTCAGCCTCATCCCAATGTGTTTATGTTACAGTTTCTACAATCCTGTCTACTTTGCTCAGTGTTAAATATGTATGTTGTTCTCTTTGCATCTGTTTCTGCTGTGAATCCATGTACCCTTATTCCTTTCTATGTGTTTGAGTTAAAGTTCAAAACATGGCAACATCCAAATTGTTGCTCATGTCTGGACTTGATCCTTTAAGGGATCCTAACTCCCAAACAATGTGGCTAACAGGCTGGTTGGGGTGTGCCAACACTTCCAATTGCTGGGTATGACCACCAGCCTATCTCTGCTTCCCCCCAGAATCCCCTCTTTGCACTTACACTCTCTCCTAGCTTCTAAGTTCTGCCCCCCTCCTATGAGCCTTGCTTTGGGACCTTGAGTTCCCTCTGAACTTGGACATTTGAGGGCTGGCCCTTCCACACTGCACTATAACTCAATTCTGCAATGTATTTGGGTGTAAGCACTGCCCGGAGTCCATCTGAGACTCTTAGGGAACTTGGATACATCCCAAATAAGAGAAAGGCTTTGGAAATTTGATCTTTGGAGTTGGTTTACTTCTTGCTTCAGGCAGGAAACCTGAATCAGGCTCTCCTTGGTTGTAATTTTATTTTTTTTATGATATAATTTCTCTATTCAATTCTGGGCTATAATAATCTTGTAATAACTATTGGGGTTTTTAGTGAAAAGGGGAGGGTCAATCATGCATGCAAAAGGGGTAGATATCATGTTCATAGGGAATTATCATGCTTCTGCCCTCATATCCTGGTTCCAACTTTCATTTCTGTATTTCACATAGAAACCATGTCTATAGCTTCTGCATTTCATATAGAAATCATGTCTGTAGGCTTCTGCACTTCTGCATTTTTATAGAAATTCTGCCTATAAGTTTCTACACTTCTGCATTTTATAGAAACTATAGCTTCTGCATTTCATATAGAAACCATGTCTGTAGGTTTCTGCATTTCTACATATCACATAGATAACATGTCTATAGGACTTCCTGAATTATGCATATGCATCTATCACTAGGCAAACGTATTTATAGGTTTAAATAACAAACAACATTCTAGACACCATGCCTATAGGACTTCTGCACTTTTATTTTGACTGTAAACATTTTAAAATCATTAGCACCTAGAAAGCATGCCTGTAGGAGCTATCAACTAAATCTGAATCGTCTATTTTGCCTATAAGTCTAAAATCAGTAGTAGCAATGCTTAACATCTGCAGAATTTATGTTTTTAACAAGTCCTCTTCTTTAAAATCAGTATACTTCTCTTCTGAAACCAATAGATATCATGCCTATAGGTTTTCCTTCAACACTTAGGCAAGCCATAACTTATAAATCGAATCAGATTTTGTTAACTACAACCGGCAAGCAGGCCTGATTCGGGTTTCTTATTTGAAATGTGTAATAGATCAGTCTGCCACAACTCTTAAGTTTAATTAAGACCTAAACAGTACGTGTAAAGACATGCTAAACTATTGTTTGAGCCCTTTCTATCTGTTATGTTTCTTCCCCATATTTGTTACATATGTGTTTTGATTGTCGCCTTAGAATTTTGTCCTTTGAAACCATAAAACCATATATCCCTTCCCTTTAGGATTAGTAGTCCCAAATACCTCCGGGGCTGATAGGATGGGGGCGGGTAATAGCATGAATAAGTAAAACGAGACCATTTCGCATTTAATACCTTAACGGGGTGGGAAAGGGTAGATATGGATATGATGACCATGCGATAACACCACGTGTATAGACGGTTACTGTCACACCTCCTTTTTTCCCGAGGGGATAGGAAAGAAAGGAGTTTTTTCCAATTTAAGTGACATTAGTCGAAATGGGATTATTTATTTATTTCAGAGTCGCCACTTGGAATATTTTTATTGGTGTCCCAAGTCACCGGTTTAATTTAAATCCCAAATCGAGGAAATTCGACTTTCATTTTGAAGTCCGCGAACCAGAAATTCTAGATAAGGAATTCTGTTAACCCGGGAGAAGGTGTTAGGCATTCCCGGGTCCCGTGGTTCTAGCACGGTCGCTTAGTGATTCTTACTTGGCTTAAATCATTTAACTACTCATTTTTAGGACCTATGTGCATTTATATTTTTACCGCTTTTACATCACTTGAATTATTCGTAATTAAAGAATTGTGTTACGCGTACGTATACTCTTTTCTTTTGGCGCATCAAAATCATGCCACGCGAACGTGTCCATGATTAATAACGCTTTTTGTTGATTTATTAAGAAAAAGTTTTGTTGAAGTTGCGCGAACGCATCCCTCGAGTCTTTTTTAGAGTTAAATTCGCAATTATGTTACGCGGACGTATGCATAATCGCAATACTAATCCAAATCGAGCCTAAAGCAAACTACGATTGTAGTATTTTCTACACTAGTTAGTATTAATGTGAGGGCCGTGGANGGGCAGAATTTTGAGGAGGACCTCAAAATTCTATAGCATGAGAGGTTGCGATGTCACGAATCGTGTCACAGTCACTGGTTCATCTAACCAATTTCTAAAATAATATATTTTTATTATGTCTTTGAAACTATGCATGCTTGCTTGTAAAATGACTCTGTTTAGCCAACGCTACCCCCAATAATTTGAATAGGACCTTCGGACGAAGCGAATCAAGCCAAGCAAGTCGAGGAGGCACGAACCGACCTCTCCCTTTACAGAACTCACGATTTTTTTTTGGATGCAGGAGCGAAGAATATACATGCTTCCAAGTCACAATCTTCATAACAAATGTGATACTGAAATCCATTATCATCTAAGGAAACTCTGCTATCATATGCTATTTTATTTTTGCATGGGACTAAGCCCTATCCCGAATTCTGCATGAGGCTAAGCCCTGCCTCCATTTTGCATGAGGCTAAGCCCTGCCTCCATTTTCCATAAGGCTAAGCATTGCCTTCCATTTGCATGGTACTAAGCCATGTCCCAAATCTTTCATGAGACTAAGCTCTGTCTCCATCTGCATGAGGCTAAGCCCTGCCTCCATATCTGCATAAGGCTAAGCACTGCCTTCCATTTGCATGGGACTAAGCTCTGTCCCGAATCTTGCATGAGACTAAACTCTCTCTCCATCTGCATGAGGCTAAGCCCTGCCTCCATATCTGTATAAGGCTAAACATTGCCTTCCATTTGCATGGGACTGAGCCCTGTCCCGAATCTTGCATGAGGCTAAGCCCTGCCTCCATATCTGCATGAGGCTAAGCCCTGCCTCCATTTTGCATAAGGCTAAGCTCTGCCTTCCATCTGCATAGGACTAAGCCCTGTCCCGAATCTTGTATGAGGCTAAGCCCTGCCTCCATTTTTGCATAAGGCTAAGCATTGCCTTCCATTTGCATGGGACTAAGCCTTGTCCCGAATCTTGCATGAGGCTAAGCCCTGCCTCCATTTTTGCATAAGGCTAAGCACTGCTTTCCATTTGCATGGGACTAAGCCCTATCCTGAATCTTGTATGAGGCTAAGCCCTGCCTCCATTTTTGCATAAGGCTAAGCATTGCCTTCCATTTGCATGGGACTAAGCCATGTCCCGAATCTTGCATGAGGCTAAGCCCTGCCTCCATTTTTGCATAAGGCTAAGCATTGCCTTCCATTTGCATGGGACTAAGCCATGTCCCGAATCTTGCATGAGGCTAAGCCTTGCCTCCATATCTGCATAAGGCTAAGCTCTATCTTCCATTTGTATGGGACTAAGCCCTGTCCCGAATCTTGCATGAGACTAAGCTTTGTGTCCATCTGCATGAGGCTAAGCCCTGCCTCCATTTTGCATAAGGCTAAGCACTACCTTCCATTTGCATAGGACTAAGCCCTGTCCCAAATCTTGCATGAGACTAAGCTCTGTCTCCATCTGCATGAGGCTAAGCCCTGCCTCCATATCTGCATAAGGCTAAGATGTGCTTCCATTTGCATGGGACTAATCCCTGTCCCGAATATTGCATGAGACTAAGCTCTGTCTCCATCTACATGAGGCTAAGCCCTGCCTCTATATCTGCATGAGGCTAAGCCCTGCCTCCAGACCTGTATGAGGCTAAGCCCTACCTCCATTCTCCATAAGGCTAAGCTCTGCCTTCCATTTGCATGGGACTAAGCCCTGTCCCAAATCTTGCATGAGGCTAAGCTCTGCCTCCTATTTGCAAAAGGCCAATCATCGCCTTTATTTACCGAGACTAAGCACCGTCTCTCCGGCACTATCTGTTTGCTCCTCTTTCGGGCTAAGCTCTGCCCTAAACCTCACAAGACTAAGCCTTGTCTTGTTGTTTTTAGCATCATATTATTGCATCTCATGGGCTGAAATATCGCCAACTTTTCCAAAGGCGTCATTGTCTAAAGGCATCATCCTCATAGCAGGAAGACACCATGCCATGGCCTGAGGATCTCTCAAATTTGCATATCATTATTCAAAGGCGTCATGGTTCGGAGGCAACATTTTCATGGCTTGAGAACATCATTTCATGGCCTGCGAATCCCCCACCGAACAATTCATGGCCCAGGACATCATAGTCTAAGGACGCCATCCTCAACCGTCCAAAGACAATTCTCACGGTCCGAAGGGAATCTGCATCATGTTTAAATTTCCGCACAAATATATACTTGTAGTATCTCTTCACTTGCAGGTGACCCGACAAGCAACCGCTACCCCAACAGGAGCAATCCCGCTCCAGTTCTTTCGAATTATCTCAAATCTGACCGTTCACCATAACCATCTTTCCACTCATTCCAAAGTCATGTGTCCGTTCTTGTGATGACTTCAACGATATATTCCACAGATGAATCCAGAACTACACATGGCCTAATTCCTGTGTAACCAGGGATATGTATGCAACTCAGAGACCAGAGCCTGGCCTCCATTTTTTCAAAGCACCCACTCGGTCAAAATCGGTCATCATTTCTTTACCCGAAAACTCTTTCATCCTTCCCGGGTAAAAAGGGGCAGCTGTTGATATCCAATTTTTCCCTCATATATTTTAAAATGTGCATGCATACTTCTAAAATATTGTGCATACAATTACAAACATGCACAAGTGTTTTACAATTTTTTTCTACAAATTTTTGAAGGGCCTAAATCCATTTATTTCTGCATTTTTAATTATATAAATGTTCAAAACTATCCCTTACATTATTTCATGACGACTTAATTCATTATTTATGTTCATATGAGTGTTCAAATATTTTAATTGCATTTTTTTATAATTATATTTGCCTATTTAAGACTATAATTGCATATTTTGCAAAAATAGCCCATGCATATGCGTAACTACATTATCTATACAGAAAATGATTTTTCATATTTTTATAATATTGAATAATTATTTTAGATCACCTTCATGCTTGAAAATCATTTTTTATCATTTCATTAGCTATTTTTAAAATTATTTTAATTAGTAAAATGGGTATTTAAATGACGACCCCTTATTTACACCGAGAATCGGAGACCCCCCCCCCCCCCCCAATCCTAATTCAATTAAAATAGGCCCAAATCCACCCAGGCCAAACCAATTAAACCTGACCCGACCCGACCCAGACCCCCTTCTAATCTTGGTCGTTGATCTCTGAGATCAATAGTCCTTATTCTTTCTTACCATAATAATCTCAAACGGCCCCCCCCCTAACCTAGCCCGTTTTTCATCACATTCTGCCGCCTTCGTTCCCTCCTCTCTTTAATTCTCTCTCAACTCAACCCCTAACCCTAGCCGCCGCCACCCAAAACCAGCCCTAATATCTTCGATTCCTACTCGATCCATGGATTTCCATGGCCGTTTGAGACTTCTACTGGTCTCCTACTCCTACTGGTTGCTTGTTTTTATGATTTCATGGAAAGACCTCGAAGAAATCTAGTCTAGATCTTGTTCAAGACTCACTGAGAGTCCGTCTTTGGTCTGTGAGTGCTTTTCTATCGATGTTTTGCGGTTCAAATCTCTAGTTCAAGACCAGATTCTCTTTACTTTTTCCTTTTTCTTCAAAACCCTAATGTCTAGACTTGAATCTGTCCAGATCTTTGTAGATCTGGAGCGATTCTGAGTTCATCACTGATTTTTCTTTAAGGTTCTCTTATTTCTCTACTGTTAACCGATTTTTAGCACTGTGCTACGTAGGGTTTTTGGTTTCTTTGTTATTTGTTGTCCGAATATCTGCATATTTGAAGTGTTTCAAGTTTCCATGGCTGTTTTCTTTAAGGGTCCTCTGATTTTCTACTGTTAATCAACTTTAGGTATTTTTCAAAATTAGGGTTTCTGCTTCGCAAAAGATTTTCTGAAATTCTTATGTTTTGTTTAATCTTTCTTGTGGTTATAATCCTGGCTCAATTGCTTGACTGTTCATTGTCTGGTTTCAACATTTTTGTCCGTTATTGTTTGAATAATTGACTGATTAACTAAATTATCTAGGGTATCATGGTTTGCTGAAATAATTTACTGATTTCTGCTTGCTTTCCTTAATCCAGAGGTTCCTAATTGGCGTCTCTCGCCTATTTATGGGTTGGTTGACCTTTGAATGATCTCTTATTACCTATGATTGCCTTATTCGTGTGATTGATTGTTTGATTTACAGATTCTAACCCTAATTGACTGATAAACCTACTTGCCTTATTTAAAATTCAATCAGAGTTATTTATGGTTCTAATTCCCCAATTTTCTGCCCCTATCAAGTTTCATTGATTATTTGATTGCTTCCCTTACCTTATTTACAATATTTACCTGACATGCCTTATTTACTTAGACTATTAGACTCCTGTATATACACTCTCATCCTGATTCTTCACACGAACAGTAGTTCAAAAAACACACACACACAAACTTTCTCTCATCTCTCTTTTTGCTACTTGTGCTCATTGCTTGTCTAGCCGGCTGAAAGCCAAGGCTAGACTGTGGAATCCTGCTCACTTTACTTTCTGCTTTTGCTTCCTTAACTGGTATGTTCCTATTTCAATGTCATTCCAAAATTCAAATCTATGTGCTCCTTGTTGCATCCACGTCTCTTTCTGCACTAGTTTAATTTCTTAGGCACTTAATTATTCTTCCCCGTTTGCTGGTGTGATCAGTACGCTTATGTTTCACCCTCTCTTGTTCAATGTTTTAATCAGCATGTCCATTTGCTTAAGTATTCAATATGGTCTTAAACAGCCTGTTTACTTTTGTGTCTTCCCTGTCCTGTAACCCCAACTAGTATGGCTACTTTGTGTGATTGAATCTTTGTGGTTCTTCCTGTATTCTTCAGCATGATTGCCTCTGTATCCAAACTTATGTCTCACTGTGTTTAGCCAACATGTTTATTGCAATGCTTAAGTCTTGTGTGCTCTTAAATAGCATGTTTATCACTAAGTATGATTGCAATTTAGACCTTGAATCAGTATTCCTACCTGCTCTGTGTCTCTATTAACTAACATGACTGCCTTCACCCTTCTTCTTATGTGCTCCTGTTTCAAGTGTCTTGTGTTCCCAACCCTTGCTCCCTTTTGTGTAACTGTTTGTACATCTAGAACTGATTGACAAAGTAAAGTTGAAACTGGGCAATGTGATGCTTTTGTGACTATGATGTTGTTTGCTAAACTACTCTCCTATTTAAAAGGATCTTGGTGTGAGCATTGCCCGGGGTCCCTGAGGCCCTTGGGAACTTTGACGCACCAGGATAACCTTATTGGACATCATGAGACTATGGCATCTGGGACTGTTTCAAGGCCTGGTATTTCCAGGTTCACTTTGGACCTATTTTAGGCTACCTATAGTATAGCTTTTATTCATTATGCAATTCACTTATGGTCAGTAATAATAATCCTTTTAAACAGATATTGGAGAAATTAGTAAAAGGGGAGGGGATTCTTATATGATTTTTGTGAGAGAAATCGGGTAGAAATCATGCCTTTAGATTTACTATGCTTACTTGCATCAGAAATCATGCCTTAGTTCAGTTATGTTGACTTGCATTAGAAATCATGCCTTAGGTTTATTATGTTTACTTGCTTTAGAAACCATGCTTTTAGGATTGTTTGACATACTAGAAAACATGTTATAGACTCATCACCTCATTTATTACGAAATTCTGCTTCTACATAATCATGATCACCTAGAAATTCTATTATTAAATTACTGGTATAATCTGCTTAACAAAAAACGTCCATTCGTTATGTGCATTAGAGATCCTGCTTTAGGACTGTTATTGCATTTGCTTTAAAACCATGTCTGCATCGCATAAATCAGTAACTATCCTGTTTAAAATTAATCCCAACACCTAGATATCATGTTCTAGTATTAAATGTATGTAAACCAGCTCTGTAATATTCAGCACCTAGACCAGCATGCCTATAGAACTTAATAAATTCAATTTGTTTTAAACTAATCCTGATTGCATTTAGACAACATGTTTATAAGGTATTACAAATCCACGCCTAGGCAAGACTATAGCTAATCAAGGTCTAATAAAAACTGTGAAACTATGTTTTGCTTGTGACTGCCCAGGTTCAACAGATTCTAAAAAATTCAATAGGCAAACTGAATAGGTCTATATCACTTCGCCTTAATACAATAATGCCTATCATTCGTTTGTCATGCTCACCTAGATATCCTATTCTAAGGCCTTTCTGAAATATCTGAAATCTGTTGTTTGAGACGTGCACTTACTTGCTCTATTTGTGGAGGTACAATATGAGCCTTTTAACTGTTCTATTCCAGGTCTAGTCCTACGTGTTTTGCTTGTCGCCTAGAGTTTTCTCCTTTTTAATTATTGTAGGAGAGTCTAGACCCACCTTAACTAGAAGTCATAAACACCTCCGGGACTATATAAGAAAGGGACGGGTAGTGCACGCATAGGATACATCTTAAGGTTGCTAGAACGTTTTAGGCTATGACCAAGGGGAGGGTAGTTGGGTAGTAAAGGATATGATGACCTGTGCGTTAATGCCATGTGTAACCCCTCTAGTTGAGGAAGGCTTACCGGGTATTGTGCAGATGTGATCCTATAGGCTAACAAACCTAGGACTTCCCTCATCTTATTTACATATGTGTGCTTAGAATGCTTATCTGTCAAATTTCCTTTATCTTATATGTGCGCTTAAACTGCCTATTTGTTAAATGACTAATTCACATAATTTGAGTTCGGCTGGGACCCACCGTTGTGGACCGCGAGGGGTGCCTAACACCTTCCCCTCAAGGTTATTTCGAGCGCTTACCCAAGTCTCTGGTAATGCAAGCCGGTTTTATGAGTTATCTGCTCTAGGTGCCCTAACGCACCTTAATCCGTTAGGTGGCAACTCTTCAAATTCAAATACCCAATTCCCAAAAGGAAAGTTCCCATTGAATGTCGAAACCCGGACTCCGCGAAAAAGGGGACGCGACATGAGCAGCCACTCCCTGTAAAACATTTTTTATTATAATATAAACTATAAAGTAGCCGTTTAAAACCAAAAAAAACTACGGTGTGTCCCAAAACATAACATAATAAAAGAGTTCATGATTAAAAACATAATCATGAAAAGGCAAGTAAAGGCAGTCAATAAATAAATACACGGATAAAAGAAAATAATTAGGAATTAAGGCATATAACGGATAAAAGCATGACTTTAACATGTAAAGGCAAGTAGCAATTAAAGCAGCTAACAAGTAATAACATTGATCAAATAAAGACACGAAATAATTGGAAACAGTAAATAAATGTCCCAACCAGCATGCTTAGCCCGTGACTACACATATATACTCGCCAGTTTGCATATACACCGTTCCTACATATAAATCAAGTAGAAAATAAGCCAATCAAATCCTAATTCTCTCAAATCAAGATTATATACAACACTTAACTCACTCCGCAACTAATCAATCAACCAACCAAGGCATTGTATTTCGAACAAGCCTCCAAACCAACTGAATCTAACCAATTATAGTTCAAATAATTTAAAATAAGCTTTAAAAACTACCTACAAGTGAAAAAGATTCGATCTTTAATGAAATTGCCAAAAATCAACGAAAGTCAACCCCCGGCCCGTTTGGTAAAAATCTGAGATTCGGACCAAAATCCGATTACCCATTCACCCCCAGAGCCCGGTTATGTGATTTTTTTCAAAATTCGGCCTTAATTTGAGGTCTAAATCTCAATTTTACAAAATTTCCCATTTCTACCTAAATTTCTAATTTCTACCATAGAAATCCTAGATTTGATGTAGAAAACACATGAAAAATAATGGGGAATTGAAAGTTGCTCACCAATGAATTTGGGACGAAAGAGTTCTTCAGAAATCACCTCTAGAGTGTTTAGGATTGAGAAATTGTGTAAAATGAGCTAAGTCACGATTTTTTCTTCTTTTACCTAGCTGCAGGACTAATGTTCGCAATTGCGACGCTCGCAAATGCGAAGTACTGGTCGCGAATGCGAACGATGCCTCAGAAGTCCATAAGTCGCAAATGTGACCCATCTATCGCAAATATGAACATCCTCCCATCGGAAATGCGTATAATTACTTCGCAAGAATGAAGCTCACCCCTCAGAACACTTCGTCGCAGATGCGACTCTGAGAATGCAAATGCGGTCTCAACTAGTTCGCAATTGCGAGATCACCCAGTCCAGGCTCCTGCCCGCAAATGCGATGTCTTTATCGCAAAAGCGAGGTTCGTATTTGCGAACCATACCTCGCAAATGCGAGATCTACAGTCCAACACCAGAAACAGAAGCGCACCAGCTAGTTCAAGTTATCCAAAACTCATTTGTAGCACCTCCGAAACTCACCCGAGCCCCCCGGGCTCCAAACCAACAATGCACACAAGTATAAAAACATCATACGAACTCGCTCACACAACTAAAACACCAAAATAACATCTAAAACCACGAATCGGACATCAAAACGCATGAAATTCAAAGGAAAACTCAAGAACCTCTAGAATTGCAACCAAGCGTCCGAATCCTATCAAACCAACTCCGAATTGCACGCAAGTTTCAAATAGCAAAATGGACCTATTCCGAGTCCCAAAATAAATATTTGAACCCGATAACTATAAAGTCAACCTATGGTCAAACCTAGGAAATTCTCAAATATTCAAATTGCTAACTTTCGGCAAAACAAGTCAAATCAACCTAGGGACCTCTAACTTCAATTCCGGGCATACACCCTAGTTCAAAATCATAATATGAACCTAACGAAATCGTCAAAATACTTATCCGGGATCGTTTACCCAAAATATTGACCATGGTCAATTCTAGCCACATTTTTAGTTAAATTCAAGTTTAACAAAATTTCATATAAAGGCTTTTCGAAAAACGACCACGCACGCAAACCAAAAAATATCAAATGAAGCTAATAGAGGCTTGGAACACAAAAATAAGAGCTAGTACACAAAACGACCTATCGGGTAGTCACATTGAGTGACTTTTCTATTACAAAAAAAAAAAAAAAAAAAAAGATATTTTATTAGATAATTTTGAATAGTTGAGTAACCACCTGAATAATGGACTCATGAATTTTTCAATGTAATATCTCAATTGTTGAACCTCAATAACACAAGGAAAGCTTACAACTCAAAGAGACTTCCAACTAGTATGAGATCATAGGTTTAACTCCTATTAGAATAATGAACCAGTAACAGGATACTTTTTTTTGCAGTGAAGATTATCGAAATCAGTATCAAGATTGTGATATTGAGTCTGTGGTCATGCCGGGCGGATTATGATATTGAGCTTATGACCATGTCGAGCGGATCATGATATTGAGTCTGTGAACACGCTGGGCAGATTATGATTATTGGCACGTGACTACGATGTGTGACGTGTGCATATGGATCCATCCCCCTAGGATCACCCTCTCATTTTTCTTATTGATACTGTACACGCGATTTGAGAAAAGTTAAATCAATGGTTTGGTTCGGTTACTAAGATTCTGAGGAAAATCTGGGCAGTGTCTGATTGATAAAATATGTCACACTATAATTTTGAACGTGTAGGTTTCAATATTGAAAAAAACAGTCCGTGGTTTTAACAAATACTATAACAATTTCAACAAAATTTTAGGAATTAATATCTTACTCATTTTAAATCCATTCTATATGAATAACATATCAATGGAAAACATATAAGGAGTAGATAATGAATAAGTATATCAAACATTGTAAATTAGTTGTGTAATTCTCAGAAATCAAATAACAGTCTGCAAACTTTCAGAAAAAAACAGTAACAGTGCAATTTACTGTAAAATAATATGTTCTCTATCATGAGGCAAAGAAAACAGTTAACAATGTGAAAGTTAATCCTGAACCTATGAATAAAAGATAAAATAAATAACAAGTCTTTTGATCACGCCCAACTATGCCTTATAAGAAGGACTAAGCGGTCGTTGCAAATATAATCCGGTTTACAAGTCCAGAGTCGAATCTCACAGAGAACTAAGGCTTAGCTATAGTTGTTGACTATCACTAAGAATATAAACTCAAACAAATTCTAAGTTATAAATATTAAGATTCTTGTATCTAATTAACTAACAAATTAAATAAGTAGATTAACAACTAAAGATACTACGGGTTGGAGAAAAGATTATGGAGGTCTAGAGTTATGATTTTCCCAATTGTCGGAATCCTTTCTGCTACGCCTTCTATAATTTCGCCTAAGTATTCTTTACCGATCATGAGTGCTCTGAGTGTTGTAATTCTCTCCCGAGTAACTACCACAATTTACTAGACATTCTCCCGAATTACGCTAGCCGCATTAAGTACGGCTCACTCGGATCGCATCAAGGTTTCGTTATCCCTAATCCTACCTTTAAACCCTCCGTATTGATTCCTCATATACGTTAGGAGTGATGTTGTTTAACAACTACCTAAATATGCACTCTCCCCCGAGTAATACACACTAAATAGGCACAGTTGATTGAGAGCTCTTCAACCAACCACAACAATAACGTAGTTGATCAAATAGAGAAAAGCTACGGCTCAATTATATAAAAACATAACAAGAATTTATCCTACAAAAGGTTCTATCAAAACTCTAGATAACAAATTAGCTATTCATAATAGTATGCATAACTATAATACTAGAATTCATCACCAATAATAGAAATAGGAAGAAGGAAGTGAAAAACTCGTAGAAGAATTCTCCGCCTTGCTCCTAGTGTGTCCTTGCCTCCTTAGGTCGAATTTCTCGTCTGCTTAGCCTCCTTAGGACTAAATTATGTAAAAAGTACTCAAAGTATCATTTTTCCATGTATATATACCAAGTAGGGTCGGGCCCAAACAATTATACCTTCTCCAATGCGAAAAAGGACACTTTTTCCGGACAAGACGTGCGCGACCGCGCACCTGGAAGTGTGCCCGCGCACTTTTCACACTTTCTGCCCCATATGTGCGGTCAGTGCGCGGCCGTGCACTTTTCACCCTGTTATGTTGGGAATTTGAAAAAACCTAAAACATGAAAGTTGTAGCCCTTTGAATTAGCTTTTAAAAAAAAATTGTGGAGCCCAAAGAGAGTTTTGAGCAAAATGTTATGTGTATTTTACTAGACAGTGCGCAATATGCTTACTCGATTCTTCGTTCGTTCTTAACTATCATCCGTTGATCCCCGAACACGATCCCGGCTTAATTCTTGGGCTTTTACTCAGACTTCAAAGCTCCAAATCACTTGAATTCATTTCATAAACATCTACATAGCTCGAAATCATTCCTACAAGGCATAAAACACACAATTAGTGCAAAATAATAGCGATTAAAGCTCAAATCCAATTAAAGTGTAGTAAATTACAGTGTAATAAGTGCCTAAAATACGTAATTATATCCTATCATCAACACCCCACACTTAAACCATTGCTCGTCCTCGAGCAATCAAACTACACTTTCTATAGACACGACCTTTTTAAACAATTCTCCTAACTCATCACACCAAGAATTTTTAAAATAGACTAAGCACAAAAGCGTAACATCTTCACCTCAAGATTTGACTAGCAAGTACCATGCATTATTCACAACTCACTCACTTACTCTAACATAGAGATCAATGACATTATCTTTCCTTCATGAATCAAGTTACCTCACATAACAAAAGAGAGTAGTTCCACACCCAATAAAAGTTAAGAACAATTAGGAACTCAAGATAGAAAGAATTCACTCACTCTCAGAAATAACATCCGTATGCCACAAAAGTTGCACCATAGGCTTGCCCGTAGTGTACTACTCTACTACGAGCTCATTCAGTGCGGGGCGGGTAGTATTCATTTATATATAAGAGTGAATACACCTCTCTAAGCACTTTAATACATACACTTTAACATTTAAAACCCCACACTTATGCCAAACCATAATCCACCTTCACATTAATATACACTAACTCCATACTTCTTTAAACACAATTACATCAAGAGTCACCACTATCAAAGAATATTTTTCACAGCAATACAACTATTTTTTTTTCTTTCTTTTCTTTTTCTTTTCCAATTCAAGTGTCTCTTACTTATTCAAAATCGTGCACATTTCTCCTTATCTCATTAGTTCCACTCAAAAGCCAAACCAACCACCCCACACTTTAACTTTTACAAAGTTCATAACAATTCAAGTGCTCGTGAGAGGTTAAAAGGTTCAAATAGATGGTTAATTCAAACAAATGGGTAAGTCTTGTAATGTGGTTGCCAAAGAAACAAGATTACAGGCTCAAAGGGGTTAACCACGATACATAACAATTAGGCGGGTAAAATATATATATGCTTCAGCAAAGAAACGCCTATATCACTTCCAAGACTAAACAAAACTACTATTTCGCTTTGCAAATACACGGGACAAGTTCTAGACATCAAATGCAATGCATAGAATAATACAAAACCTTACACACACATGGCACATAACTCACTCAGGATCGGACTCATCAAGACACTCTAGTCAAAGCAGTTAAACAAAGCTAAGATCATACAATTTAAGGTACTTCTATAAGAGTCAAAAACTGCGCCTAAGCGTCACAGCCAAAGTACTTACTATTTTCAAGGCATAACAAAGTTAAGAGATATTGCTTCAATTCAAAACACAACGCAATGGCTCCTACTCCTAAAAAAATAAAAGTAACTGCACCCAGTTCAAACAAAACCCTTGGAAAAAAATCGCGGCACAAAAAAAATTAAGGGAAAATTACTACACTACCTAAAGAAAATATTGTTGTCCTTTTTTTTCTTTAGACTTAAATCCCACGAAAAATTGTCTAATAGATCCATCGTCGGGGAAAGTCCAATATTTTTTTAAAAAAAACATTATTCAATTAAACTAACACAGCTAAAGTAGCCTAGAAATCACCCAGACAATCTCCTCACCCCACACTTAAAATTGTGCATTGTCCCCAATGCACACCATAACTAATAAGAGGGTAAAAGAAACTCCCTGGTAGGCCAAAGGCCGAAGCACTAGCAGCTCATGGGGTACTCAGACTTCTCCCTAACTTGGTCCTTCGTGCGAGTACCTCACACTTAGTTCCAACCATCTGGTCTGCTGTTGCATCCTTCCAATAGCTTTGCTTTCCATGCTCCTAGAAAATCAATAATCGACACTACAAAAATAATACAATTAAAAAAATAAAAAAAATAAAAAACGAAGCAGTAAACTGGGTTGCCTCCTAACAAGCGCTTGATTTAACGTCGTGGCACGACACGAATCTCTTTTTGCCTCCACTTTGAACTTATGGATTGGACCCCAAGTTTTGATTCTGCTCTATGATCATGCTCCTGGGGTGGTGGAATGAATCTGACTGGCCTAATAAAATAATATAGTATGCTGCACTTCTTGGCCTTTAGATGAGATATGTAATGCCGACTTTCTGGCAAGAAGAATTCCAGAATGTAGGCATCTTATTCCTTATTCCTTGACTCCTCAAGTGGCTCGGATGACTCTATTTCTGTATCATCATCCAAACACGGAAAAATGCTTGGAGTCTGGACCAATGCACTCAACTGCATGAACATTGGGACTGTCTACATCCTCATCACTAATGACACTAGAGTCAACTAAATATGTATCATCAATGTCCTTGGTTGACTCTAGTATCTTTTCTACAACATCGGCATCCTAAATATCTAGTTCGATTGATTGTTGGTGTTCTACTCTGGCCTTCTCCACTAGCACCTCAATTTCTGTATCTAATTCACGTTCTTCTTGGATACTATTCACAATATTGACTTGTTGAGCATTAAAATCTTCAACCAGTTGACTCACTTGAACCTTCAAGTTGTGAATAGTTTCCTCTTGCCTTTCTATCTGCAGTTGTAATTTACTATTTTGTTCCACAAGGCACTCTAACATATCCTTGGTCAGCTTTAACATATCTTTGATCTCCTTCAGGTCAGCCTCCATGGGTTCTTTGTTCCTATTAACTTACCAGTAAAAGTAAAACCATCATAATAAGGGGTTGGGGGTAGATAAAAAATATAAGCACAACCATGAAAGTGACCATCTTGACCACCACAGAAATCACACACATTCCACACATAAGATTGAGCAGGTGCACATAACTCGTTCTCGGGAATATTTTGATAATTTTTCCATGGGTGGTTTCCTCCATTATATGCATAAGGAGGATCAAAAGTAGAATTACCAACATCAAAACTCTCATAATTCCAAGATGCCATATCTCTCGAGTAAAAAAAATAAAAATTAAAAAAATAATCAAATACTAAAAAAAAAAAGTTCAAACTTGAAACCTAGCAATATGTACAACTAAAGCTACACCATTAGTTTTCCGGCAACGGCGCAAAAATTTGATCACGCCCAACTATGTCTTATAAAAAGGACAAAGCGGTCGTTGCAAATATAATCTGGTTTACAAGTCCGGAGTCGAATCACACAGAGAACTAAGGCTTAGCTACAGTTGTTGACTATCACTAAGAAGATAAGGTCAAACAATTCCTAAGTTATAAATATTAAGATTCTTGTATCTAATTAACTAACAAATTAAATTAGTAGATTAACAACTGAAGATACTACAGGTTGGAGAAAAGATTTAGGAGGTATAGAGTTATGATTTCCCCAATTGTCGGAATCCTTCCCGCTACGTCTTCTATAATTTCGCCTAAGTATTCTCTGCCGATCATGAGCGCTCTGAGTGTTATAATTCCCTCCCGAGTAACTACCACAATTTACTAGACATATTCTCCCAAATTACGCTAGTTGGCATTAAGTATGGCTCACTCGGATTGCACCAAGGTTTCGTTATCCCTAATCCCACCTTTAAACCCTCCATATTGATCCCGCATATACGTTAGGAGTGATGTTGTTCAACAACTACCTAAATATGCACTCTCTCCCGAGTAATACACACTAAATAGGCACAGTTGATTGAGAGCTCTTCAACCAACCACAATAATAATGTAGTTGAACAAATAGAGAAAAGCTACATCTCAATTATATAAAAACATAACAAGAATTTATCCTACAAAAGGTTCTATCAAAACTCTAGATAATAAATTAGCTATTCATAATAGTATGCATAACTACAATACTAGAATTCATAACCAATAATGGAAATAGGAAGAAGGAAGTGAAAAACTCGTAGAAGAATTCTCCGCCTTGCTCCTAGTATGTTCTTGCCTCCTTAGATCGAATCTCTCGTCTACTTAGCCTCCTTAGGTCTAAATTATGTAAAAAGTCCTCAAAATACCATTTTTCCATGTATATATACCAAGTAGGGTCGGGCCCAAACAATTATACCTTCTCCTACGCGAAAAAGAACACTTTTTCCGGACAAGACGTGCGTGGCCGCGCACCTGGAAGTGTGCCCGCGCACTTTTCACACTTTCTGCCCCATATGCGCGGCCGCACACTTTTCACCCTGTTCTGTTGGGAATTTGAAAAAACGTAAAAATGAATGTTGTAGCCCTTTGAATTATCTTTCCAAAAAAATATTGTGGGACCCAAACGGAGTTCTAAGCGAAAAGTTATGTGTATTTTACTAGACTGTGCGCAATATGCCTACTCGATTCTTCGTTCGTTCTTAACTATCATCCGTCGATCCCCGAACACGATCCCGACTTAATCCTTTGGGCTTTTACTCAGACTTCAAACCTCCAAATCACTTGAATTCATTTCATAAACATCTACATAGCTCGGAATCACTCCTACAAGGCATAAAACACACAATTAGTGCAAAACACTCGCGATTAAAACTCAAACCCAATTAACGTGCAATAAAATACGTAATTATAGCCTATTATCATCCTTCCAAGAAGAAAGAAACGTGTATAAAAAGGACTTGATGTCAAAAAGAATTGTCTGCTTTATCAATCTGTTGTTTCACACATGTTTGCGCATCAACATTCATGTTGCTTTTATTCTTATCACTCATTTTAATTTATGAACCATAAATATAAAAGTGATATAAGCGAATGTGTTCTATAATTCACGCTCACATAGCATAATTCTTAATACATAACAAAATCAAGACTCTAAGGCAAATAAACACATGCTTTTGATAAGACTGTTAGAATAATGAATCAGTAATCGGAATCAAGAATTCTGTGCCTTTTTCACAATGATAGATTATCGAAACCAGAATTAAGAATTTGCGCAAAGGTCACTTCGCCTCTCTTAGAAATGAAATTTTGTTCTTCACGGACTAATTGTCTTGATTAATTTTTTGTATGTTTTACGGTAGAACTAGAAAAAGAATATTTTGTATTCAATGGGAAAAACATAAAGAGGTCTGCAGATTTTTTATTATTAAAAAAAATAAAAAAAAAAGTATCTATTATTTTGAGAATAATCAACTCCTCCACCTTTTCACGTTTTTTTTTTTAAATTGTATTGTAATTTCTCTACAAATAATAGGGGGCATTTGCATCTATACCCGCTTTTTGTGCCACATTTTAATCTGTGCCCGCTTTGCAAAAAAAATTGCAATCGTACCCGCTTTTTGACATAACTTCAACATGTGGGGCTGAAGTAGCAAAGGCAATCACACAAAACTTCAGCATTTTAGTAGCCGGGCCTGAAGTTCAGTTCTAGAGCTGAAGTTTTTGTTTTGTAACTCGCGAACTTCAGCTCTAGAGCTGAAATTTTATTTTATAAGTTTTTGTTTAGTAACCCGAAACTTCAGCTCTAGAGCTGAAGTTTTTGTCTTTGTAACCGGAAAACTTCAGCTATAGAGCTGAAGTTATTTAGTTCATTGTATGTTTACTACCCCAAATAACACTCTTTTCACATAACTTCAGCTATAGTTCTATTTAATTACTACTAATTATTTCCCCACAAACTACAGAACCTTCAATTTACTACATTATCAACAACTGTAATATTCTACGCAAGGCAAAGAAAAAAGAAGAAGATGCATTCTGTGAAGGAGAAAGTAAGCAACGCAGTGGAGAAAGCAGCAGCAAGGACAAAGGAAGAGGTAAGCAACGCAGCAAGGACAAAGGAAGAGGTAAGCAACGCAGCGGAGAAAGGGAGCTGAAGTTTTTTAAAAAGTGGGTACAAGTTAAAAAATTTTAAAAAAATGGGTATAGGTTAAATGGGGGCGACCAAATAGGACGCCCCGTGCAATTTCTACAAGTTTTTCCCACGTACTTTGGAATTTGTTTTAATGTTGGGCCGTTAGTGGGCCTAAGATTCTTTGATCGAGATTTAGGCCCTTAGTGGAAGTAATGCCACTCCTTCTCAACTGGGTTTATATTTTCGGGAAAATGACATTATATAGATGCTCTCAAAATATATATATANTGCCCCCCAAATATAATGTCTTAAGATTTTTTGAATTTCTTGACCCTGACTCCGTTTGCGAAGATTGAGTTTTAAGGTCCATTATGATAGGAAACAGGTATAAACAGCGGAAGCAAATAGTCAGGATCACCTGCATGTAATATAAATAACACGTACACAGATTTTAATCAAACATAAAATCGATACTTATCTCTTGAAACTTGACAGCGATCGTGATAAGAACCTCCAAGCAAGAGCAAAGCCGTCCACGAAATCATCCTCTAGTTCACAGTCTTTTGCTGTGTGACCCAAATAATACCCGGAATTGGCAAAACTCGTGTGGCGAGTTTCTCGTAAGAAAACCGTATATTAAAAACCCTTGGCCTCCTTACGGAATAAGAGCTTTTTATATAGCCACAGGTTTTAGGGTTTAAAATATTTTTCTAAACCTGTTGGGTCTTCCTTTTCCACCAAAAAATATAGTTCCATTTAATTCCTAATTATTCGGGCACAGCAGAGACCACAGTATTTAATTAACGAGGCTTCCTATTATGGACTTAATTCGAAATATCTGAATTACTACTACCATAATAAATTATGAATTATTCCACTAAAAACTTATAGCTGCACTCCTCAGTTCAATTTTGAAATTCTTCCATTAAACCTTATTTAACTCCCCATGTTAAGATTCATATACTAATCAAATAAATTAAATTACTGACAATTTAATTCATTGATTATTTCCTTTAGACTTTCGCTTAACTTATTTCATGTGACGGATACAAAATCCACCTGCAGGGTTTACACATGAAAACTTGTAAGTTTTCATAAAGGTGTATCGTCAATCTCTAGATCGAGATGTGGATTCCATCAACTAAATATTACTTTGTCAATGTATATCATTATTGTCCAATTTACCAGGCATATTAATCCAAGAAAAAATCTCGCCTTTTAATAAATCAAAACAATAATAATATACACAACTAATAATAATTATATCAAGATTAAGAGTATAAGTACATTTAATGGCTAGAGAATTTATTTTATTAAGTCAGTATAAAATACTTATCTCTACTTGATCCGTTCAATACATACAAAATGTACTAGCACAAGAAGTCGGAATTAAACCATTCCCATAATCAAGATAAATTATATTTAATCTTGTGCTACAATCATTCCTGATGGTTTGTCCAATTCCATCATTAGATTGTGAGCATGATCTTTATACTTATAAGAACCGATGATTTAATCTTCCGTGTATAAGTTAAACTCTATACACTAAATCATCTACTATATAAGTAAAGGACACAAACGAATATATGATCTATTTAAAATTTTATTAAAATTGAATAAATAATTGCCTGATAATAAATACTATATCCAAACCAAAATCCATGGTTAATAGTATATATCCCAACACATTACAAATATTTTTTTATATATAAATCTTTTAATAGGAAAGTGGTAAATAAAACACAAAAATCATTGTGAAATTCTATTTTTCGATCATATTATAAGTAATCACAAGAAAGCATTTTTCTGCTTCCATCCTTGTTCGGTCCAACAACCTAAAAAAGAAGACCCCACTAAAAGGTACAGCCCATATATAATTTGCAAGGATAAGACAAACAACATATTGTCAAGTTATTATGCTAGGCTCTAATGATCGTCCAATATCTTTTACAGATCTATCTACTGATATTTGACACCAACCGTGATAAAGTACACTTGAAACTTAGGCAAATAATTTACAAGTACTTCCCAATGAATGCATTGAATCAGCAATTTTGAGCCTGATTGCTAAAATGCCTCCGACAAAGAAGAGGAGAATCCGATATTTGAGAATCAAAATTCCGCTCATGATTAATTAAGACATGTTATTATATCTTGAAACCTCCCAAATGTGAGACTTAGCCTCGTCTGTCCATAAAAAATAAAAATAAAAAAAAAGAATTTCAAAAATTTGTTTGTCCATGAAATTTGTAAGCTTTTGGGAATTTTTCCAAATTGAGTTTTTCAAAAACTTTTTCCCCACTCACAAAATTGCAATATTTTTTCAAGTGCAATGCATGTCCAAACATAGTTTCAAATTTCAAATATCATTTTTCAACTCAACTCCAAATCCTACTTTTTTTTCAAAAATTATACTGACTTTTATGTCCAAACGCCTACTCATTATAGAAAAGCGAAATAATTGCTGGTAACACAAATTAAGCATAATACTAAGAGGCGATCTACGTTGTAACCTATTGGGAGTTTTTGTTGAAACCTTATATATTTTGTATTAAAAAATTTACTAAATATCTATAAGTATTTGATTGCGAACTCAGTTATTATTGTATATTAATTTGAAATTATTGTAGAAACCGCTAAGTTATTCACATCCACTGTTTTTGCTGGACGAAAGAAGTTGGATGGCCGAGAGAACTCAGTAAAAATTATACAAGCAAGTATCAATTTTGCAAGATGTTCAAAAGTGGAGAGAATGCAGTAGCTATAGAAAATCCAAGACAACTTAAAATTAGTCACCCAGACCAATAAGACATGTATGCTAGATATAAATCAGCAAAGCCTTCCATTCTTGAAGACTCAAGTGCCCCTTAAATCTATCCAAAGACTAAAATTTCAAGAACCCGCATCTTCTTTAATATATAAGGATTCTGTTATAGATAGGTCTGACTGTAGTTGGAAAAATAATATCCGCTCAATCTTTTGAATGGGATTGATAACCCCTTGAACAATATTTTCAATGAAGAAAAAAATAATTTTCTTGAGCAAATCAACGAGCCATAAATGGACAACATAGTAATCTCTTTACAACTATTGTTCAGTTGAATCTTCTTCATTCCCCTATTAAGTAGATTAAAAATATGTTTTGCTAATTAATCTATAAATTATCACCAAATTTAGTTCTATAAGCTGAATAAATCCTCTATATCAATTTTTCTATGTTCAAATCAAAGAATTCATTATTATTTGACGATTCTTAAATCTTACACTAATCGCGCCAGCCTAATGCAACTTTGTTTTATTCCAACGGAAGATAGAACTTTGCAAAACTCACATAGATAAAACTATATAACTTGGGCCAAAAAGGGTAAAAGAGAGAAGCAAATACAGGTCAATGATCATATTCAAATGTGTTAGGTGTTTGTCCTGATTTTCTTATCATATTTGGTTTTTTTATCTCTCAAAGGAAAGGGCAATATATTTACTATAATTAGGTTTTCATTCTTGTAGAAGAAATGTCACGACCCAAAATCCACTAACGGTCGTGATGGCGCTGGACACCGCTGTCAGGCAAGCCAACCAAAATAATTAATTAAATTCTTGTTTTAAATAACCATTTCTTTTATACGTTTAAACAATACATAATAAATTCCACTGAATACATAGTAAAACATTTAACAACTTTTTAAAGTTTTTGAATAAACCCATAGACATCCCCAGACCCCGGTGTCACAAGTGCATGAGCTATTTCTAAGAAACAATACAGTACAACATCCGTCCGGAATACAAATGGACAGAAAGTAAATACAATATACTGAAAAGGACTATACTAGCTGCGGGCCGCCTCGAGTAATGCAGCTCACCTAGTCCCAGTATCATCCATGCTGCTACGCCCTGTAGGCCACTAGAAGTACAGGTGCCTGTGCAACAAAAATGCACAGAAGTGTAGTATGAGAACAAAAATAACGTGTACTCAGTAAGTATCCCGCCTAATCTCGAAGAAGTAGAGACGAGATGGCAACTTTGACACTTACTAAAGGTCCAGTAATAATATTATTAACGCGATGACTCACGGATTTATTAAGAACAACAGTAAATTCAAGTAAATTACTAAACAGGTAAAAGTTCCTCTTTATTAAAACCCTCCGAATTCATAATCCATTAATTAACAATTATCTCAAGTCGGGAGAGCAGATATTAGTATCAACAATTATCAAAGCAAGCAATACAAGCATGTGCAACTCATGCCGAGGTCGTACGGCCCGATCCAACAATATTTAAAATGTGCACTGCCGAGGGTCGAGCGGCCCGAACCATAGATGCATCTATTACCCCGCTCGCGAATCATATATGTGATGCGGTCAAATTTAAATAAACAATCACCCTGCTCGCGTACCATACATGCGACGCAGTTACACATAGAAACACATGCTCAACAGCAAATTAAGAATTTTACGGGGAATATTTATCCCATTAGAAGCCAATTCTCTTTTAATGATTTAAGGAATAAAGTTTAATCCTCTTAGAAATTTATTTACCAATTCGATAGGATTTAAGAAATTCAACTATCAATAAGATTGTAATTATTCCAGGTATACATGATTTTGGGATCACACTACCCGGACTTACACATATTAGTAGCTACGCACGGACTCTCGTCACCTCGTGCGTACGTAGCCCCCACAAATAGGAGCACATAACCAATTATTTCACCTATGGAGACAATTCCCTCTCACAAGGTTAGAAAGGAGACTCGCCTCACTCCGGAGATCCATAACCGGCATTCCATGCCCTGCCGAAGACATGAATCGATGCTAAATACTCCAAAACTAGACAATGATTATGCAAATTCATTAATATACGATAAACTAATCATATTAATCCAATTTATAACAATTCCTAACCCCGATCGAAAAGTTAACAAAATCGCCCTCGAGTCCACGTGCCCGGATTCCGAAAATTTTCGAAGATTAGACTTACCCATGACTCCATGAACTCGAATATATAATTTACTCTCACTTTCATACCCAAAATCGTGGTAAAATTCTAAGAATATCAATTTTCTAGGTTTTCCTCAAACCCCCAAATTTCTACCAATTTACGTGCTAAAATCCATACAAAATCGATATATTTAACTCAAGATAGGTGGGATTAGCTTACCCTGTCGTTGATGATGAAAAATCCCACTTGAAGCTCTCCCAAAAATCGCCCAAGCCAAGAAAATATGAGAGAAAATGGCCAAATCCCGATTTTTAAAACACATCTCTGCCTCCAGCACTTTTCGCACCTGCGGTCCCTTGACCGCTTCTGCGGTTCCGCAGGTGCGAGCCAATCCACCGCTTCTGCGGTTTCCTCCAGGCTCCCCTTTTCCGCTTCTGCGCCTCGTCTACCGCAGGTGCGGTCCCGCTTCTGCGGCTCCATGACCGCATTTGCGGTCTCTTCACTCCTGGCCAAAACTGCATCTGCGGCTCTCCTGGCCGCTTCTGCGGCTCCGCACCTGCGGCCCAAATTTCGCAGGTGCAGTTATATCAGTAACCAGCAGCCTCAGCCCTTTCAAAAATCCCATTTTCGATCCGTTAACCACCCGGAATCCACCCGAGGCCCTCGGGACCCCAACCAATCATACCAACCAGTCCCAAAACACGTTACGGACTTGCTCGAGGCCTCAAATCATATCAAACAACGCTTAAACCATGAATCGACCTCCAATCCAAACTTTATGAACTTTAGAATTTCAAACTTCTACTTTCGATGTTTAAACCTATCAAATCACGTCCGATTGACTTCAAATTTTGCGCACAAGTCACATTCGACATTACGGACCTACTCCAACTTTCGAAATCGGATTCCGACCCCGATATCAATAAGTCCACCTCCGATCAAACCTCTCAAAAACCTTCAAATTTCTATCCTTAGCCAAATGGCTCCAAAATGCTCCATGGACATCCGAATTCACTTTCGATCGCGCTACCAACTCCAAAATCACCATACGAAGCTACTCCTAGACTCGGAATCCCAAACGGATATCGATAACACTGAAATGCACTTCAACCCAAACTTATGAAATTTCTTCCAAAATGCTAACTTCCACAATAGGCGCCAAAACGCTCCCGGGTCACCCAAAACCCGATCCGGGCATACTCCCAGGTCCGAAATCATCATACGAACCTGCTGGAACCTTCAGATCCCGATTCTGAGGTCATTTACTCTGAAATTCAATCCTAGTCAATTCTCTCAACTTAAGGCTTCCGAAATGAGAATTTCCTCTCCAAGTCAACTCCGAACTTCCCAAAATTTAATTCCGACCACGCGTACAAGTCAAAATGCATAAATTGAAGCTACTCATGGCCTCAAACTGTTGAACGGCGCGCTAGGGCTCAAAACGACCGGTCAGGTCGTTACAAGAAAATTATAAATCTTCCATAACAAAATTGGGGATGCTACCTTCTCATTCAGCAGTATAATATAGACATAAGGTTTTGAGAGTCGTGTTAAGGGGGAAAACTTTACAGGACAAGTATTACTCCCTCCGGTCCACAATAAGTGACCAATTTGCTTTTTTATTTTGGTCCAAAATAAGTGTCCACTTATATAATCAAGAAAAAATTTAATTTGTTTTTACAAAATTATCCTTATGTACATATCCCTAAAAAGTTTTCTTACTCCTCACATTAAATATTTAATTGAGGGTAGTTTAGTCATGCTAGGTATTTTTGTATAAAATTTAGTATTTTCTTAATGGGCGTGCCAAAAGCAAATTGGTCACTTATTGTGGACCGGAGGGAGTAGTGTGTCACTTGTTTTTGCCTCTTCGTGAGATTGTTCTCTCGATATTTTGTACTCTCTTTAATATAGTGAATTGCTCATCTCCACCCGTGGACGTAGGTCAAGTGACCGAACTACGTTAAATGTTTGTGTATCGTTTGGTATATTTCTTTCTGTTATCTGATTTACCGTCGTTCAGGGTTCGCTTTACTAGCTCCCGATGACACCTGATTTTTTGGTCCTAACAAAATGATGGTCAGAGTCCAAGTGATGTTGTAATTGATGTGTGGCTATAATTCATGGTTTAGCACATTATGTGCCTTGCATTTTACATGCTTTAATAATAAATTACACTTTATTTGCGCGTAATGGGGTCTATTTTATGTGTAGGTGAATTGGAGATGAAAGTAGAGAAAAAGGGATACTTAAACGTTGAAAGTGTGCTCGAGAACAGTGAAAAGGAGAGGCAAGGCAAAGGTCAGCTCAACCAGGCTTTAGCCTGGCGAGGCCAGCCAAAGGCCAGGCCGAACCAGGCTTTAGCCTGGCGAGGCCAGCCAAAGGCTAGCGTTAGGCTGGCGACGCCAAGCCTGGGGCCAGGTCCAGTCCGAGTTTTGAAGACTTAATTCGTCTCCTGGTTTGACTAGGACTTGGCCTACATGCTTAGGTCTTTTTCTACACATATAAATAGACCTAAAAATGCCACTTTTGAAGGGGAGATCGAGTTTGGATACACTTTAGACCTAGGAAGAGCACGGAGCCGTCATGGAGACCAGAGATTCGACCTAAGGAGGCAAGAACACACTAGCACCAAGGCGGAGAATTCTTCTACGAGCTTTTCACTTCCTTCTTCCTATTTTCATTATTGGTTATGAATTCTAGTATTGTAGTTGTGCATACTATTATGAATAGCTAATTTGTTATCTAGAGTTTTGATAGAACCTTTTGTAAGATAAATTCTTGTTATGTTTTTATATAATTGAGCCGTTGGATTCTCTATTTGTTCAACTACGTTTATATTGTGGTTGATTGAAGAGATCTCAATCGAATGTGCCTATTTAGTGTGTATTACTCGGGAGAGAGTGCATATTTAGGTAGTTGTTGAACAACATCACTCCTAACGTATATGAGGGATCAATACGAAGGGTTTAAAGGTGTGATTAGGGATAACAAAACCTTGGTGCGATCTGAGTGAGCTGTATTTAAGGCTAGCTAGCGTAATTCGGGAGAATATATCTAGTATATTACTGTAATTACTCGGGAGAGAGTTACGACAGCCAGAGTGCTCATGATCGGTAGAGAATACTTAGGCGAAATTATAGAAGACGTAGCGGGAAGGATTCCACAATTGGGGAAATCATAACTCTAGACCTCTTTAATCTTGTTTTCAATCCTTATCCTTGTTAGTTGATAGTTTTACTGATTTATAGTATTTGTTAGTTAATTAGATAAGAATAAATATTATAATCTTTATAATTAGAAAATTGTTTGGACTTGTGTTTCTTAGCGATATTGAACAACTATAGCTAAGCCTTAGTTCTCTGTGGAATTCGACTCCGGAATTGTAAACCGAACTATATTTGCAACGAGCGCTTAGTTCTTTTTATAAGGCATAGTTGGGCGTGATCAAATTTTGGCGTCGTTGTCGGGGAACTAACGGTGTAGCTTTGGTTGTACATATTGCTAGGTTTCAAGTTTGAGCTTTTATTTTATTTTTTGTATTTGATTGTTTTTATTTTTGTTTTACTTGTTGATTTTAAAAATATGGCATCTTGGAATTGTGAGAGTTTTGACATCGGTAACTCTACTTTTAATTCTCCTTCTGCATATTGTGAAGAAAACTACCCATGGAAAAATTATCAAAATATTCCCGAGAGCGAGTTATGTGCGCCAACTCAATCTTATGTGTGGAATATGTGCAATATGTGTGGTGGTCAAGATGGTCACTTTCATGGTTGTGTTTATATTTCTTATCGTCCCCCAACCTCTTACTATGATGGTTC
Source organism: Nicotiana attenuata (assembly GCF_001879085.1). NCBI lineage: Eukaryota > Viridiplantae > Streptophyta > Magnoliopsida > Solanales > Solanaceae > Nicotiana > Nicotiana attenuata. The sequence goes on along the minus strand of NW_017670733.1, from coordinate 142,772 downwards.
TACTTTTTCTGGTGAAGTTAATAGGAACAAAGAACCCTGGGAAGCTGGCCTGAAGGAGATCAAAGATATGTTAAAGTGTTTCATGGAACTATATGATAAGAAACCAATGTAGATACAATTGCAAGAGGCAACTATTCACAACTTGGAGGCTCAAGCGAATAAATTAATTGAACCTTGTAAAGCGCAAAAAGTTGACATTGTGGATAGTAGCCAAATGAGCATGAATTGGCTGCATTAAGTTGCCATTATAATAGAGGATTTAAAAAATACGAGGAGGTGCTAGTGGAGGAGGTCAAAGTAGAACACCAACAATCTATCCAGCTAGAATTTGAAGATGTCGATATTGAATAAGTAATACTAGAGTCAACCAGGGACGTTGAAGATACAAATTTAGTTGACTCTAGTGTGATTGGTGTTGAGGAGGTTAATAATCTTGAAGTTCATGTATTTGAGCGCGTTGGACCTCATTCCAAACACTTCTCTACATTATGTTCAGATGGTGAAATGGAAATTGATTTGTATGAACCAATGCTAGAGCCAAAGGAAGAGGTGGATGAGCCCTATATTCTGAAATTTTCAAGGCCGTCTGGGCAAAGTGACATTCCTCGGTTGAAAGCTAAAAAGTTCATAAAGTATCATTTAATTTTTGGCTCGCAACAATTTGTATCACCCCAAGAGCATGATCATAGAGCAGAATCAAAACTTGGGGTCCAATTCATAAGTTCAAAGTGGAGGCAGAAAGTGATTCGCGTCGTGCCGCGACGGTAAATCAAGCGCTTGTTGGGAGGCAACCCAGCTTTAATGCTTTCTTTTATTTTTGTTTTTCTAATTATATTATTTTTGTAGTGTCGAATTTTGATTTTCTAGGAGCATGGAAAGCAAAGCTATTGGAAGGACGCAACAGCAAACCAGATGGTTGGAATTAAGTGTGAGGTACCTGCACGAAGGACCAAGCCTGGGAGAAGTCTGAGTACCCCATGAGCTGATAGTGCTTCGGCCTTTGGCCTACCAGGGAGTTTCTTTTAACCTCTTATTAGTATGGTGTGCACTGGGGACAATGCACAATTTTTTGTGGGGGGTGAGGAGATTGTTTGGGTGACTTTCTATGCTATTTTAGTTGTGTTAGTTTAATTGAATATTTTTTTTATTTTTTTGGAAAAACAAAAAAAAGATTGGACTTTTCCCGACGATGGATATCCTAGACAATTTTCTTGAGGGATTTAAGTCTAAAGAAAAAAAGATAAAAAGAATTTCTTTATGAGTAGTGTAGTAATTCCCCCTTGGTTTTTCTTTGTGCTGCGGTTCTTTTACAAGGGTTTTGTTTGAACCGGGTGTAGTTAGTTTTATTTGTTTTTAGGAGTAGGAGCTAGTGTGAGCTGAATTGAATTGCAGCAATATCTATGATCTTTGTGATGCCTTGAGAATATTCAGTACTCTGGTTGTGGCGCTTAGGCTCAATTTTTGACTCTAGGATAAATACCTTAAATCGTGGATTCTTAAATTTGATTTACTGCTTTGACTGGAGTGTCGTGATAAAAACCAATCCTGAATGAGTTATGTGCCATGTCTGTGGGAGGTTTGTATGTATTCTGTGCATTGCATTTAATGTCTAGAATTTGCCCCGTCTGTGTGCAAAGCGAAATAGTAGTCTTGTTTTGAGAAGTGATATAGGCAGTTCTTTGTTAAGCATGATATATATATATATAGAGTACTGATCGAGGCCAACCCTACACCACTATAGAGTGGCAAGAGCGGTCGATGTAGCTTTTACCCGATAAGTCGGGATCGAATCCACAAAGAGCTAAGAAAGGTTTGGAATTGGATTCCTATCTAATCTAGCAATGTGATATGTTTTCAATTGCACTTCCAATCATTCTTGTTTGTTCATTATTCTATTTTTATACTAATGATGCAAGTAATTAGACTAAGTATGATATTTTTATAAGGTTTTCTTAATTGATGGAAAGGCACTAGGGAAATGACTTACTCCTGGGTGAGTACCTAACGGGATCTAAAACTTAGGGTAAAATTATTATAGTTGGGATCGTGATATAGCCAATGCACGAAACTACTCACTCTATACCTCTCGGTAGTTTGAGTGACTTTTCCCTAATTGGCTTTCTCAAGTCCAATTGGGTGTTCAAATTGTGCAAGCAAAGTTGGCTCAAGTCGGTTATTACTATCTCTAAGTTTACCCTTTATTTGGGGCTATCAATCTCTTGGATGAGATAGAATGCACCCCAATTCCTTGTTGGCCTGAATTTCCTAAACTTGGGCTCTCTTTCTCAAGAAGAGCCTAAGTCAAAAAGGCACAAATTAGTGTTTGCAACCACCAATTCAACATTAAAAGCACAAATCAGACCAAATATCATTCACCCATAAACATTAAAGCCCTAAAATAAAAGACTCATCAAATAACCACACTAGGGTTGATCCACAACCCTAGCTAATGGGTCTAGCTACTCATAATAACTGAAGAATCAAAAATTGAGATGAATAATAAACCATAAAAATTAATTACAAGATAAAAGTCTAAGATTAATCGTTAAACTAGCTCTAAAATTACTCAAAAAGGCAAAAGTAGGCGGTTCACGTGCTCAGCTAAACAACAGATGACCTAAAAATCTGAAAAAGATGTATTTATACACAGCTAAATTTTCCGGACAAAAATGCCCCTACGGAGGTACCGCTGATAGCGGAAAATGGACCGCTGTCGAGGTGAGCATACCGCGACCGCATAAAATCAAGCGCGGACCGCGGTCTTCAACTTTCCGCGGTCTTCAACTTTCAGCTCAACTTCGGACTCTCTGAATCTCTCCTCCGCTGATCGCGATAAAACGACCGCTGTCGCGGTAGAGGCACCGCTGCCGCATAATTCCACTGCGGTCAGTGGTGACTTGAAAAGCCTCAGATTGCATCTCTCTGAATCTTTGCCACCGCGGTAAATTCTCCGCTGTCGCGGTAGACGCACCGCTGCCGCATAAAAGCACCGCGATCAACGGTGACTTGCAATCCAAAAATGCATCTCTCTGAACCTTGCCATCGCGGAACGCGAGATCAAGACCGCCTCAGCGGTGGACTCTCCGCGTCCGCGGTTGATTTCTCGTTGTAGTGCTTAGTTGACTCAGCTTTGCACTTGTGCAGGTTTCTCTCCCTTTTAAGCTGGTTTTTGACTTCCTTGTCTCTTTTTGACCAAACACTGCAAACAAGCATAACATGTTAGCTTTCGGGATTACTTGTATACACTTTTAATCCAAAACTTAAGCAAAAAAGAGTGTAAAATAGACTAGAATCCCTAGTTATCAAGTACCCACCTAATTGTGATGTATCGTAGTTAACCCCGTTGAGTCTATAATCATGTTTCTTTGGTAACCACATTACAAGCCGTACCCTTTTGTTTGAATCGACCATATATTTGAACCTTGTCACTTCTCATGAGCACTTGAATTATAATGAATTATGAAAAGGTTAAAGTGTGGGGTGGTGGGTTGGCTTTTGAGTGGAACAAGTGAAATAAGGAGAAAGGTGCACCGTTTGAAAGAAAAAAGAAATGTGTCAATAATAACCATTTGGAAAGAGAAAGAAAAAAAGAGATATTTATATAATAGCTGTAGTGTATGAAAAATAATTCCTGATGGTGGTGGCTATTGATGTACTGGTGCTTAAAGAAGTAGGGGTAAAATATAGTGAAGTTAAGGTGGAGTTTTGGTTTGACATAAGTATGGGCTTGAAGGTTAAAGTGTTTGTATTAAAGTGCTTAAGGGAGGTGTAGTCACTTATATCCAAATGTATCCTACCCGACCCACAGCCTACATTTCAACCAATGAAAGTCCTATTTGATCTTAGACTGAATGAACTTGATTAGTGGAGTATTACACTACGGGCAAGCTTATGGTGCGTCATTTGGGGCATATGAAGGTTATTTCTGAGAGCGAGTGAATTTTTCCTATCTTGAGTTCCTACGTTATTAAAATTCATTGTGTGTGGAACTAAGCTCTTTGATTGGGTAAGGGCACATAATTCATAAAGGAAAGGTAATGTTGTTGACTTCCATGTTAGAGTAAGTAAGTGAATTGTGAATAAGGCATAGTATTTGTGAGTCGATTCTTGAGGCGAGGATGTCACACCCTTGTGCTTAAACTATTTTAAAGATTCTTGGTATAATGAGTTAAGAGAATTGCTTAATAGGTTGTGTCCATGAGTGTAGTTTGATTGCTCGAGGATGAGCAATGTTTAAGTGTGGGGTATTGATGTGTGGCTATAATTCATGGTTTAGCACATTATGTGCCTTGAATTTTAAGTGCTTTAATGATAAATTACACTTTATTTGCACGTAATGGAGTCTATTTTATGTGTAGGTGAATTGGAGATGAAAGTAGAGTAAAAGGAATACTTAAACGTTGAAAGTGTGCTTGGAAAAGGAGAGGCAAGGCAAAGGCCAGCTCAACCAGGCTTTAGCCTGGCGCGGCCAGCCAAAGGCCAGGCTGAACCAGGCTTTAGCCTAGCGAGGCCAGCCAAAGGCCAGGCTGAACCAGGCTTTAGCCTGGCAAGGCCAGCCAAAGGCCATGCTGAGGCTGGTGTTAGGCTGGCGATGCCAGGCCAGGTCCAGTCCAAGTTTTGAAGACTTAATTCGTCTCCCGGTTTGACTAGGACTTGGCCTACACGTTTAGGTCTTTTCCTACACATATAAATAGACCTAAAAACGCCACTTTTGAAGGGGATATCGAGCTTGGATACACTTTAGACCTAGGAAGAGCACGGAGCCGTCGTGGAGACCGGAGATTCGACCTAAGGAGGCAAGAACACACTAGCAGCTAGGCGGAGAATTCTTCTACGAGCTTTTCACTTCCTTCTTCCTATTTTCATTATTGGTTATGAATTCTAGTATTGTAGTTGTGCATACTATTATGAATAGCTAATTTGTTCTCTATAGTTTTGATAGAACCTTTTGTAGGATAAATTCTTGTTATGTTTTTATATAATTGAGCCGTTGGATTTCTCTATTTGTTCAACTACGTTTATATTGTGGTTGATTGAAGAGCTCTCAATTGAATGTGCCTATTTAGTGTGTATTACTCGGGAGAGAGTGCATATTTAAGTAGCTGTTGAATAACATCGCTACTAACGTATATGAGTGATCAATACGAAGGGTTTAAAGGTGGATTAGGGATAACGAAACCTTGGTGCAATCTGAGTGAGCTGTATTTAAGGCCAGCTAGCGTAATTCGAGAGAATATGTCTAGTATATTGTTGTAATTACTCGGGAGAGAATTACGACAACCAGAGTGCTCATGATCGGTAGAGAATACTTAGGCGAAATTATAGAAGACGTAGCGGGAAGGATTCCGATAATTGGGAAAATCATAAATCTAGACCTCCTTAATCTTTTTTCCAATCCTTATCCTTGTTAGTTGATAGTTTTACTGCTTTCTAGTATTTGTTAGTTAATTAGATAAAAATAAATATTATAATCTTTATAATTAGGAAATTGTTTGGACTTGTGTTTCTTAGCGATATTGAACAACTGTAGCTAAGCCTTAGTTCTCTGTGGGATTCGACTCCGGACTTGTAATCCGGATTATATTTACAACAACCGCTTAATCCTTTTTATAAAGCATAGTTGGGCGTGATCAGTAACCAACTCTCAATGAGTAATTAAAGCTCTATTCAAAGATTACAATCAACGCTAGAACAACGGTTATACCTAAACAATGGTTTTATTGAACTCACCTTAAATCCACACTGGATACATATTTCTTCAAACACTTGTAAAAGGGATTCATGAGCTAAAACTTGGAGAAGACACAACTAATCTGATCCACTAAAAGGGAACCACTTGGACTGAAATGAGGACTGATAAGAAACCAGCACTATAAGCACCACCACCAAGATTGCGACACCCCATGGAAATTCTGCTCTGCTTCTTTTATAAAAGGAGTTGTTCTGCCGAGGCTGCGACGGACCCCAGAAGTTGAATCCCCCATTTAGCATGCTTGAACGCATGAGGAAGATCAAGAAGACTGGTACTAGATAGAAAAACAGCTGCAAATTGATCCTAGTTTGCTCCAACTGTTCTTTATAGTTATTGTATTGAGACAATGACAGCAAGAAAATAACAATGGCAAATATGGCCAGCAATGGAAGGGGTGGAACTGAAACTGAGCCTAATGTCTGGTTTGTCCAACCTTGTTTCCATTCTGGACCCCTTCTTTTGGGATACAACCAATCCATCTCTATCTTTTCTTGCTTTGTAATTGGTACTTAACTCTCAAGTCTTTCTTTTATCTCTTGAGTGGTGCTGCATGTATTTATTTACGTTCTAATATACTCCATCCGTTTCATATTAAATAAGGTATTTTCCTTTTTAGTCTGTTCCAAAATAAATGACATATTTCTAAATTTGGAAATAATTCAACTTTAAACTCTTCATTTTACCTTTTTTGCCCTTAATGAGAAGCTTTTATAGCCACACAAATGGCATGACCCCACAAACCTTTTACCCTAAGCTTTTAAGACCACAACTTTCAAAAGTCTTCTTCTTTTTTTGTAAACTCCGTACCGAGTCAAACTACCTCAAAAAATATGAAACGGAGGGAGTAAGTGCTTGCAAGGATTGGGTCGCTTTACGATTTACTAGTACAAGGGTGGCTTTGGAATATATGCTTTGAGTATGGTTTCCACCTATCAGCCTACTTTTCCTTTTGAACTGAGACACTCAAGCAGCCGACACCATATTGCTAATTAGAAAGAAAGATGTTTTAGTATGGGACTTTTTAGGTTTAAAGTAGCATGGCATGTAGCACAGATCCACATGGGAGCCTGTAAATGTACAATAGTACATTTATTGGTTTGCACGAGAAAAGATCAGGAGGATACCCTAAAGTTAAACTAAAATGAAAACAATCACTAGTTATTACTTTAAACAGATCTTTGTATGTGTTCTCATCATTTTGTTATTTTCTTTGAAGCGTGAAACAGGCGCCAAGTAACTTGGTATAATTTACAAGTGTCAAGCAGCACGCAACATAAGTAAGAGCAGCCGAAATCACAAAGCTCGTCATTTTGCTTTTAAAAAAGGAGCTAGTTACATGGTGCATGGTGCATGGTGCATGGTGCATGGTGCATGGTGCATGGCAGTAAGAGCTGGATAGTTAAAAATATTCAATGAGACAAAAATGACGGACTGATAATCATTCAGCAATTTATTTTCCATGATGACAAAGCCACGGCAACTGATCAAGAGCCACCTTCATTGGACGCTAGAGAATACCAATGCAGACAAACACAGGATCCTGCATTGCAGAATTTTTTTAATAAAGTTAGTCGCAGAATGTGGCGCTCATAGGAACATAACTATCCAGACAGAAGTGCACAAGATATTCGCACCTCTTTCAGTTCTCAATCAATCTTTCACGTGAGAAACAGGAGCCCTTGTTTCAACACTGTCGATAAGAAATTAACAGGCAGACCAGCAGAAAGCTGGATATAATATCGATTACTCAAATGGCCATGCAGAGAAACTGAATGATAACAGAAACATGCTCGTGTTCTCTGAGCAGCTAGGCATGTTCCTTACTGATTAAATGGCAGAAATTATACTCTTCTACACTTCAATTGTACATTGGCCTTACGATATGCAGCTTGTTGAAAATTGCAACGTATTAGACAATATAGTGTAAAAGGTTTTAGTTCAAGGCATACCTCATTCCAAGATTCAGCATTGGGGTTAGACACCAGAAAAACCTACTTACTCAACCAAACTTACAGATTTTTATCAAAATAAGCACTTGAAACGTATATAGAAGTGTGCAGAGAGCTCTAAGATTAGTTATGACAGGCGAAGAATAACAATCACGAAAAAATTAGATAGCCTAAAGTGTTTACAATAAAGATACAAGAGAGCTGAACACTCTTTTTAAATATCATTCTTACGGGAATGCCAGCTCTATCCAGTTGCAACCCTCTTAGAAGTCTCCACGAAATATCTGGGGAAAAATTCTAAGTCGTACACATTTTACACCAGCAACAGCTTCCTGATCCTAGAAAGTTTATATACAACAAATGGTACTACCTGATATTGATCACTTAAGGTTTAGAAATAACAATGGAAAAAACAGGTCCCCGCTCTCTTCCATTTGTCAATCATGTCTTTTTTCCCCTAACTAAACTATTTGAAGAAAGAGCCTGTACACTATGGGATGATGAACATCTACTCGACGAACTTCCATCAGTGAGGCTGTTATCCTTACTTGACAGCTTTCTGGAGATCCTTTGTCCAGATGAAAGCTCCTGCACAATTTAATGTCATGATCATACAACAGATAGTTAAATACTTGCATGTTTAACATGCTAGTGTAGTAGTTTGTTGGAAAAAAGTGACATCAAGGCTAATCTAAAATAAACTAACAGTGGCTATTTAGAATTAATTAGAATTTCTGGAGGGTGTAAACATGGCCATTTAGGAAAAAGGCCAAAAGATTTCGGATATTCTAGAAGGGAAAGTAGGTCAAATAAATTAGAATTGAGCAAAGATAACCTGCTCAGATGCAGGTCCAGGTGTCTTAAGCTCTAAATTTGTTGCAACTTCATTGGAATCTTCATATTTCTCGATCCTGCTCTCTCCTTGATCAGACGACTTGTTTCTGGAGTCATGTCTGCCAGAACCATGGGTCCTATTACTTGGCTGCATGACAGGGGAAATCTGCTGTGCCGGTTGCTGTTCCATCAGTGTGCTGGGAGCCATGTATTGAACAAAAGGTGAACATGGGTTTGGGATAGCTGCAGGATTCTGATTCCCAAAAAAAGGGTATGGCTGCAGAGACGGATGCATTGGAATCGCTCCAGTTGGTATTGGTACAGGCACTGGATATGAATATGAAGGCGGATGCATGACCATGGAAGGATCCATCCCTGCCCATGGATACATGGTCCTCAGTCTTTGTTGATATTGGGCATTAAGGCTCTCAATATCAGATTTAAGAGATGCCTTCTCTTCTCTGAGATCAGTCTTCTCCTGAGTCAACTGCTCTAAAACAAAATTAGGCATGAAAATTACACCAAAAGGAACATAAGTGAATAAAATATATGGTTTTAGGAAGTGCCAAGATATCACCTCCCGACTTTCGTCAGTAAGTGCAGCATACTCAGATTTTAGTTTGCTGACTTGAGCAGTCAAATCCTTCAGCACTTGAATGGTATCACTGAGAATAGATGCCTTGTCATTTTTAGGCCTCTCGGGATCTGCATTTTAAGTTGCCAAAAAATTTAGGATTTGTGTGCATGCTTATGTTGCCTTAAAGCTCTAACATATTCCAGCATAATGAATATTTAGTCAGGTGGTGCAACAAAACTAGCACTAAAAGTACAGCAGTAACAAGATTTGCCTCTTCAAAGTTATGGATACAATGTTGAAGGACTGTCTCAAAGTTTTTTTTTTCCCTCAATCTGCATTGAAGGTTCAGTTGAGTGTGTTTCTGCACATCCTACTCACATAAAGTAGCTCCTGCTAATTCAACTTACTGGCGCATTCTAAAGTAATACAAGACATATTGCTGAGAATAAAGCAAGAAATAAACCTCTTTTCTAGTTTTAAAGTAGTTAAAAGAGAAAGTAATCTCTTTCTTTCACCGTCTTTTCCTTATTTGCTCTTATTCCCTTATCAGCTGCATAGTATAACTGTATGCCATACTGATGCAACATATTTATTCAAGATGCGTCTAGTTCTAACATGACTATCCCCCGTGAGCCTCAGTATGCTTGAGTGAGAAATGGTAAGACCATACCGGAAGCAAAGTGACCTTAAAAATTGGAAAGTAATCCAGAAAAGAGTATGAAGTTAAGACACCAACCTCTCTCTCTCTCTCTCACACACACACACACACACACACACATATATATATATATATATATATATATATATTCTAAAAGAAAATTTGCCAGAGGAATTAGTCTAATGGGTTCAGAAACAAAGACCACGGGTATCAATGTGAACTGAAAGAGTGACATGCCTGCACAACGAGGTAAAGAGAACTTGCAACAATAAAAGATGCATATCAGCTTTTTGTGTGTGTGTGTGTGTGTGTG